>NC_058408.1:13581512-13585095 GCF_002201575.2 Neomonachus schauinslandi | reverse complement strand
TTTCTTTCTTTCTTTCTTTCTTTCTTTCTTTCTTTCTTTCTTTCTTTTTCTTTCTCCTCACCTAATACAGCCTTCTGTCTCATTCACTGCAAAGAATATTTATGTGAAGATAGTTGCAGTAAGGGGATGGTAGGTCCCTCCAGCTAAACCTTTTTGAGTGGGTACATTAGGTGTGATTCCTAGGCCAGGGCAAAGAGAAGAGTATAAGCAATATTGAACCATTAAGCAAAGGATCTTGCGTTAGAAAAATGAAAGTCAAAGATGAGGAGAAGAGAAGGGATGCAAATGCAAAGTGACATGAAGAACGTGATCAGAGTCAAATTGCAAAGTTATCGTCAAAGGCAAAACAGTCAGCGTTGGCACTGGGCAGAGAAGGTATGCAGGACGGCCTTTAAAATTTGGGGGGCCCCAAACAATAGTACAGATGGGGGTCTATATCCCATATGTCTTACATTTATAACTCAAGCTCTGCCTGAGGCCCAGCTCACCTTCCCCCGCTGGATTCTCCCACCCTGGGAGCCTTGGTGCACTCCCAGGGGGTGCTCCTGGGAGGCTGCCCTGCTGGCTGTTAGCCGGAGTGGGAGCACAGATCTGTTGGGGCAAAGCCTAGGCCCAGGCACCAGGACAGGGACCAACCCAAACCCAGAGTGGGCAGCGACAAAGTCAAGCTCCTCAGGGAGTCATGAAGGATAGGTTCCCTTCCCTATAATTTTCTCAAGACTCTCAGGCAGTTCTCAATGTCTCCCAAAACTAAACCCCTGAGTACAAAGCAGGGAAGGAGTGCAGAATGGAGAACCTGATCTGCCCAGACCCCCACCTTGGAGACTGGGGCAGCCAACCTTAAGCAAATTCAGCTGGTGAGTCAAAGCGGAAGCTGGATCTCCTCTCTCGCGCACATTTGCAAGCACTTAGATCTGCTCCCTGGCCTGGGGCACGTGGTACCAGTGTCTCAGGAGGGTACCTCATCTGGAATGCCTGTTTGCTCAATCAGTTACAGAGCCTTCTGAGCACTTTCTTGGGGAAATAAAACAGCTCTTGCCTTTCCATGTTTGTGATATGCAGTTCCCTGCAGCCTACAGACCCAAAGCCAGGACCCTCTTGCCTGAGTCTAAGGGCAGAACTGAAAGCACCTCAACATTTTTAGGTCTGTAGAAGCCGATGGCAAACCAGGAAGAATGTAACTGATTGCCTTAAATACCTGGTATTCCCTGATGGCGACCATTACCTGCCCCAGGTACACCCAACCAACTTGAGTCTCGAGCGTGCTGGCGGATCACCACTTCCCTCTGTAAAATAAGAATACACTAACAAAGTTTAGAAAGCTCTAGAGCAGGGGCACCTGGGTGGCTCAGTTGGTTAAGCGTCTGCCTTCAGCTCGGGTCATGATCCCAGGGTCCTGGGATCGAGCCCTGCATGGGGCTCCCTGCTCTGCGGGAAGCCTGCTTCTCCCTCTCCCACTCCCCCTGCTTGTGTTCCCTCTCTCGCTGTGTCTCTCTCTGTCAAATAAATAAAATCTTAAAAAGAAAGAAAGAAAGAAAGCACTAGAGCACATTTCCAAGTAATAGGACAGAGTCATCTTTTTGCGGAAAAATCAAACTATGAACAGATGAGTGTGGCCTGTGGTTTTTAGGGGTAGAGTAATTACAATGAGGCACAAGCTTTAGAGTAAACTCTTGTCTATGAGGAAGTTTTTTAGACGGTAACGGATAGTAAAATTATAATTCTAGTTCTAGGAAGATTAATGGTTATCTACCATTTTAATTAACGATACCCATATACAAAAACAGGACTCACAGAAATAACACTTTCAATACATCTCTCATGAATGCCTACAATTTATGCTTTGTTTAATCTGTAAGAGGGAAGAGAGGCTAGGGCAGAGGGATTTAGCTAAGGTACCACAAAAAGCCTAGATCAGGTGGAAAACCAACTACAAAAGGTAAGGTCTAGGGCGCCTGGGTGGCTCAGTCGTTAAGCGTCTGCCTTCGGCTCAGGTCATGATCCCAGGGTCCTGGGATCGAGTCCCACATCGGGCTCCCTGCTCGGCAAGAAGCCTGCTTCTCCCTCTCCCATTCCCCCTGCTTGTGTTCCTGCTCTCGCTATTTCTCTCTCTGTCAAATAAATAAATAAAATCTTTAAAAAAAATTAAAAAAAATAAAAATAAATAAAAAAAAATAAAATTTCAAAAGGTAAGGTCTAGTCCAATACCCACAACAGCGGTCTGCACACAATTGCACAGTGCATGTAAATGAGTAAAACTACAACAAATAAAAACTTTTTAGACCTGAAAGTAGCAAACATCATGCTTTTCTGAAAGTAAACACAATTTTAAGCTATAAACAGGTAGAACTCTTTGTACTGACCTCATCATACTCCCCTTTCCACTCAACCAATGATTCTCAGTTAAATCAGTGCTTCTGCTCTGCACACGTGTGCTGTGACAATTTTGGTTCTGTAGCCTCTTTAGAAAGGGGGTAAATACAAAAAGTACTTTAAAAAGCTGCCATATAAAATTTCTTAGAATAGTTCAAAAAAATAAAAAGGAAGTCTCACTATTTTCTTTCTACTAGACAACTTTCAACTAGACAACTAGACAGCTAGTTTTAATACTGAGTCCTGAATAACAAAAACTTGAGGTGGGCGCCTGGGTGGCTCAGTCGGTTAAGCATCTGCCTTTGGCTCAGGTCAGGATCCTAGGAGCCTGGGATCAAGCCCTACACCAGGCTCCCTGCTCAGTGGGGAGCCTGCCGCTCCCCCTGCTTGTGCTCACGCTTGCTCGTTCTCTCTGTCAAATAAATCAAAATCTTAAAAAATACGAAATAAAATAAAAACCTGAGGGATTCAGAAATCCTTGCTGTGCACAAAATAGGGAAAGCTGCTATTAAAGCCATCCTCTTAGTTAGAGCCCAGAGTGGTAGGAACTGGAGTGGGAAATGGGGGTTCTGCATTGTACAGTTGACCAATACTTTGCAGAATGAACAATACAAATTTATAGACACACGCACAAAACACAGAGAAGAATTTTAGAACTTTGCTAATGACCTTAATTTCGATCAAAAAGAAGCTAAAGATAAATTACTTCTAATTTTTTTTTAAAAAAAATGGTGACCTATCCACAGAAAATATGCCTGAAAATTGGAAGATCATGCAAATGTTATCTCTGTACCTTAGATAGTAAATCTTGCTCTTGACCTTCAGAATAGGACTCACATATAATACGCTTTTAGTCTCCTATGAAGTCTTTCTGTGTTAGGTTAAACCAGATCAAGCCAGGACAGACAAAACTTACCAGTCGGTTCAGACTAGTACGTACAAACTCTCACACACCTTCATCTACTGTCCACTTGGCACGGGGAAAGGGGATATAGCCTATCAATCTATAGAAACGATCTATCTCCATATTCTCTACTGAAGCTCACACATGGTGATAACTTGAACAATTTTCCAGTACATAAAGACAATAAATAAATAACAAGGCAACATAGGGCTTAAGTTTTTCTTTCTTTCTTTCTTTTCTTTTCTTTTTTTCTTCTTTCTTCTTTCTTTCTTTCTTTCTTTCTTTCTTTCTTTCTTTCTTTCTTTC
>NC_058408.1:13516608-13581502 GCF_002201575.2 Neomonachus schauinslandi | reverse complement strand
TTTCTTTCTTTCTTTCTTTCTTTCTTTCTTTCTTTCTTTCTTTCTTTTTCCCTTCTGGCTTCAGGCAGCAAAATGCTTAAGCACTGAAATGAGCAAAAAGCAGTTTTAAGAATATAGGTCAGGACATTAATATAAATTTGATCACCTCCTTTTTATTCTCTAACATTCCCCACAATAAATCAGCTGGCTTTCCTCCACCCCCTCCTCACACAGGCGTCACCCTCCCATCCTGATTTTGGATTGCCGAATGTAAATCTGTGACAAGGGTATCTATATATAATATTAATGGTGCCGAGGAGGGCTGGTGTGAAGTGTGAGTGCTTGCCAAGAAAGGAGCGATCCGAGCCCAGCCGTTCATCCTCTGCAGAGTGCTCTATATCATCTGCAGGACAAATGTAACATCATTAGGAGGAGGGGGTGGGGGGGAAGGAAAGAGAAGGAGGGAGGTGGAGGTGGGGAAGTAGCCATTCTGCAAGCAAATGGCTAAGTTGGAGGTTCCAATCAATCTAACGAAGTCAGGTTCCCAGAGACCCTGTCAGCTGCTACAGACAAAACAGATTGCAGGGGAGATCACCGAGAGTCCAACAAACAAACAAAAAACTATGAAAATACAATGACTTTGTTATCAGAGATTTACTCAAGGACAGGTTACCATGTTAAACCTATTTGCCAGTTTAGCCCTACTTTGCATGCACAGGAAAGAGAGAAGTTTGCTTGATCCTTAAATAAAAGAATCCAAGTATTCAGCACTCTAGGGGGTTCTTTACTGAAGTCAAGAAGCACTTATTGTGGATATCAAAAGAAATTATTGCAGATATTTTGAGTATCGAAGTTTAAAAAAATGCAAGAAGAATAGAGGGTTTAAGTTTCAATCTTTGTTAGTGCCAGAATCTAGCTTCTGGATTGGTGTGTGCCTGGGTGGATAAGGTGGAAGGGGGTTCCAGGTCTTTTGGCTCTTCAGTCAATTGCATGTATAAGGATTATGTCCAGCTAGAGATCTTTAGGCAATGAAACTACAGACCATTTGCTGGCCAGGTCCCTGCTTGTCAAATAAGGATCATCTGTGTATCATATTAAATCAACTAATCCACTGATAACCAAAGATAATCAATGCCAAAACAAAACAATGAACAGAGAGAACAGAACTAACAAGTCTTTAATTATTTGAAAAGGTTAAATAAGATCCTAGTTCCATTACCCCTCTGATTCCATTTGCTCACCTGTGGCTGAATTCAGAGCATGACAAGTTATTCTGATTTGTCATTTAAACTGATGCCAAATTTATACTACTGGACTGTTGCAACTTGGTGGATTTCCTCTTACAACTATTTTTAGCATTTGCTTTGGACGAGTCTGTAGTGCTTTTACCAGAGGTCAGAATTGGTCTGGACACAATTCAGAGTTTTCAGATCTGAGAACTCTTACCCCCAAATCAACAACTTCAGTCATTATTGATCAGTTTTATTTCAAGTTTTAATGAATGAATACCCGGGATAACTTTTAAATTAGTTACTGAGCACTTAAAAAATCTGTCCCATCCTGGTGCCTGGGTGGCTCAGTTGGTTGAGTCACTGACTCTGGATTTTGGCTTAGGTCATGTCTCAGGGTCATGAGATTGAGCCCCGAATCAGCTCCAAGCTCAGTGCAGAGTGTGCTTGAGATTTTCTCCCTCTTTCTCTGCCCCTCGCCCCTGCTCTTGCACTCTCTCTCAAATAAATAAATGAATGAATAAATAAATAAATAAAGTCTTAAAAAAAAATCTCCCTCCTCTTCTGTATCCAACATATTTTTTAAGTTTTTCACTAGGAATTTAAAATAAAAGAAATCAGGGACTCAACTTTTACAGTAACCTTGTTTCCAAATTGTGATAATCAATCCAGGAGCCATTAAAATTAGAACCCCGGTGAATGGAGAGGATGTGTGGGTAGTTCCAGCTTTAAGCTAGTGCAGAAAAATAGACTTGATGCACCCAGACTAAGAAAATGCAAGATCACATTTAACTGCATCAAACTCTATCAAGACTATATTTAACTGCATCAAAATCTATTCTTTAAGCTCCAACAAGATTTGGTCATTAGTAACTCATGGAATGCTGAATTTGTCTAATAATGATTCTTTTTCCTTCAATAAATGACCATACTTTGTACTTAAACTGAGATGTATAAAATTATAGTGATGGTTATGGAAGAAAATCGGAATACTTTTTATTCTACTAACAATAATGTACTTAGTATAAACAGTACTATACTCAGTCATACCAATAATTGTGCAAATAAGTATAGTGAGTCTTTAAGTAGGCAATGTGAAAACAGGAAACTATTTAAACTAAAATTTGATTTTGATACACATGGCCCATTATCTAATCCTGACTCCAGAAAGAAATGTCCCCTAATCATAATTATCACTGCACTCACAATTCATCAATCCATTCTACAAAAAAAAAAACAAAACAAAAAACAAAAAACTGGCAGAACTAAACAATTAAGGGTCGTGGGCAAATGTTTTCTCATTTTCCATTATAGTTTCCTTTGTAAAATAAAGAGTAGATGGACTGAAGCAGGAGTATCGAGGCACGATGAGAATTATTTTCATATATCTTAAAACAAACAAGCAATGAGTAAATGTTACATTAATTTAAAACAAAGATATGATGCATTTGCTTCTTCTGTTTAATTTTATATCGCTTTCCTTATGTAACACTGGAGAAAAATTTGCAAAGTTACAATAATGTTGCAAATATCATTTGATTCAGATGAACTTGGTAGCTCATTTTTATGGGTCATCTCTTTTACATTTTAAATAGTAGGAAGTTAATTTATTGGCTAACATTTAAAAATTCTCTATTGTCTCTCCAAATAGAATTAATCTATTATATTTTGGAAGATTTAGAAAATATATAGTACACCATGATGTCCAGATTTCTTTTCAAAAAATAAACCTGTGACTTGTTAATTAAATGTGTGTCACATGTTCACCAAGTTATTAGCTCCTTGTGGGATGAAATGTCTCTCATTCTTTGTTTCATCCGGACCACCGACGCAGGATTGGGGCCTTCATGTGGAATTGAACTCTGTGACTTTGTACAAGTTACTACCTCTCTGAAAGCTTATTACCTCCTTTATAAGCTGGAGGTCTGGACGAGGTGGTCAGTACAATTTCTTTTACCAAGAGAGCCGTGCTTTGATGAATTGTGAACGGAGGACACAGTATCTGCTCTATAAATCTTGTAGTTGTGGGTCTTGGTAAGGAAAAAATCATGTAAACAAATAGCACTTATGTAAGACAAAGCAAAAAAAGTAGTAGAGTGGACAAATAGCATGGGAAGAGCTGGTATTCTTAGCCTAGGAATAAAGAAAGACTAAAAGGAAGAAAGCTTTGAGCTGGGTCTTGAATGATAAGAAGCCGTTCTGGTAGGGAAAGAAGAGAGAAGGCAGGTCAGGCTGCAAGGACTGGCTGAGCAAAGATAAAGTGTATTTGGAGAATGGTTGATTAACCTAAGGTAGCTGGGGCACATTACAGGTGAGCAGATGTAATGGAAGATGAAAATAATACGGATACTAAGAACTAGGATTTGAGAGAAAGGAAAGAGATCAGGTCATGGGGCACAAGAAAGCTTTAACAGAGGAGGTGGGATTTGAGCTGAATCTTGGAAAATGAGTAGGATTTAAAGAAGAAAAGAAGAGGATAAGAGTGAGTTTGATATAAAGAAAAGTATATAAGAGTGAGTTTAATATAGAGAAAAGTGTATTTGATAGATACATCTTGGTGAGGAAAACAACTCGATTAGAATGAGCATTCATATGAAAATCAGGACTGTGGAAAGAGGTTAGGAAGATTTTGAAGAGATCAGAGCATTCCAGGCTGAAGAATTTGCTATTTCTCATGTCCTGAGTAGTCTTTGCTACATCATATGCAGAGGAATCAAGTAAAATCAGGTCATGAGAACATCAGAAAGCCTCGGGTGACAGGAATATAGGGTGGCCTAGAGAACAAAAAAGAGTGGAATGGGAGAACCAGTAGGGAAACAACTATCCGGGTCCAAGCATGCGGTGCCTAACAAAGCAAAAGAAGAAGGAACCTCAGGACTTAGTTGGTAAAACAGATACGATATGGGAGGTAGAGAAAACATTCAGAGAAGTAACAAGAATGTCACACTCACATGTGGGACATAGAGCAGTATCTCTCCCACATTTCGAGGGTTTTTATTCTCAACAGGCACACCTTGTTTTGTTGCACTTTGCAGATATTGTGCTGTTTACACATTTAAGGTTTGTGGAAACCCAGCGCCAAGCAAGTCTTTTAGTGACATTTTTCCAGCAGCATGTGCTCACTTCGTGCCTCTGTGTCACATTTTGGTAATTCTCATAACATTTCAAACTTTTTCATTATTACTATATTTGTTATGGCAATCTGTGATCAGTGATTACAACTCACAGAAAGCACAGATGACTGTTAGCACTTTTTTTAGCAATGAAGTATTTTTTAATTAAGTTATATACACTGATTTTTGAGACAATGTTAAATTGCACACTTAATAGACCATCGTGCAAACATAACACATGCATTGGAAAACGAAAAAATTCATTTGACTTGCTTTATTTCCATATTTGCTTTATTGCGGTGCTCCGGAACCAAACCTGCAGGATCTTGGAAGTATGCTGGTACATGGTACATGAGGGTTGTTGCAAAAATGTAGCAGGCAAAAGCAGATCTCATAAAATAGAGGGGGCTCATTGGAAAGTAATAAAATTGGCAAAAAAAAAAAATGCATCTGTTGAAAAAGTGTTCAGCTGCATGTAATATAAATTCCCAGCCATGGGTTGCAAAAGTAGAAAATGACATTGTGTCACATAACAGGAAGTCTGTTAGTAGGTAATTGCTGTTTAGGTTCAGATGCTTGACAGTATTTCTACTCTGACATTCTTAAGGTATAGCCATTCATCTTTATGCTTCTCACCTCCTGGTGACAAGATGGCTGCTACATTACCAGACATTACATTCATTTCCAAGGCAGGAAAAAAGACATAAAGGCTTTACCTCTTACACTAGGAAAGCACAACCTTTCCTAGATATACCCAGCAGACTTTTGTTTACATCTCATTGGTCAGAGCTGCTTGACATGGCCACTTCTAGCAGCAAGAAAAAATGAGAATGTGTTTTCTGGGTACATTGCATACCAAAGTCAGGATTCTGTTAGTGTAAAATAAAGGAAAATGGATATCGTGTGGGTATTTAGAAAGATATGCCAGCATATATTTTATAGCATAGTAAATAAAGGTTCTAAAAGGTGATTGCTTTCAAGGGGTGAAAATTTGTTGTCATTAATGCTTGATACAGTTGGTGACCCTTCTGAGCCTCTCTCCAAATTGTTCCTTTCCCCGTCTCCCCCATCTCCATGAATGCTACCTGTCTGGCTGGGACTATGGCAATGATTTCACCTGGTCAATTTGCCTCCATCCTCTTGCCTTATTACTATCTGTGTCTGCACAATAATAATGATCTTTTTTATAGGAGGAAGTTACAACTCAATTTACAGCTTACCTAAAAATCAATGGAAATAGGGAACACTACATATTGATGAGACCAAGATATTTTAAAGAAAATCTTTAGCTTTAAATATTTTAATACAAATGTTAAAATGAGTTAAATAGCATTCATTTACCTGGAAAAAAACACGATGAAATATACTAAAATTAAGTGGGAATAAGGAATTAATGATGACAAAAGAGAAAATGGTTATTTAGAAAAAAATCAGTAAAATTGATCAATAATAAAAAGAGCTAATATTTTTGAAACAACTAATAAGTTACAACTCTTAACAAGCCCCTTTAAGGAAAAAAGAGAATATACACACACACACACACATATGTACACATATATTTATATATACATATATAACACAAAGAAATTCTAGAGTATTACAAATGACATTAAATATGAGAACTATGTAATAAATTTTTCAAAATATTTTTGTAATATGAGAAATTACTCTATACCATTTACATAATAAATTTGAAATGAAATGCGTGATTTTCAAAAAATGTCCAATAAAGAAAATTACTTGAGGTAAAGATAACTATAGAAGAAAATGAAGAGTTACCTGTAGCTAACACCAAAAAAGAAAACTCAGATCATTTTAGAGCTGATTGTTATCAAATCTTCAATAATACAGTATTGCCTCTGTTACTTACCTCATTCCCAAGCACAGAAAAAAGGCAGATAGCTTTCAATATATTTTTTTGTGCCCAACATAATTCTGACATCAAAACCTGACCAAGATTGTACCAAAAATGAAGCTCATGATCTAGTCTCAGTCATGACTATATCTTGCTCTCCTACAGTCTACAGTATGTTTCAGATCTTCTTCATATTAATCAACCACCTGATCTTCCTCCATCATTTTCACATATGATCTTTCCAAGAGAAAATAAAAGCCAAAATCCTTATAAATTTTTTAAATTTTATTAATTTTATTTTTTTCTAGTCTTGGAAATACAACTGAGATGTAACATTGTATTAGTTTTAGGTGTACGATATAATGGCTTGATATACGTATATACATTATTGCAAAATGGTTACCACACTAAGTTTAGTTATCATCCATGACATCACATAGTAACAGTTTTTTTATTCAATTTAGATTGAATAAAACAATTCAGATTTTATTCATTTGAGAGAGAGTGAGCGAGAGAGAGACGGCACAAGGAGGGGCACAGGGAGAGGGAGAGGAAGAAGCAGGCTCCCCACCGAGCAAGGAGCCCGACACAGGGCTCGAGCCTAGGACCCCTGGGATCATGACCTGAGCCAAAGGTGGACGCTTAACTGACTGAGCCACCCAGGTGCCCCAAGTAACAATTTTTTTTCTTGTGATAAGACCTTTTAAGATTTACTCTCTTACCTTTCAAATATACAAATTGGTCAACTAACGTCACCATGCCGTACCTTACATCCCCATGACTTATTAATCTTATAACTGGAACTTTGTACCTCTTGACCACCTTCACCTATTTCACACACCCCACCACCCCCCACCTCTGCAACCGCCAGTCTGTGTTCTCTGTATCTACAAGTTTGTTCTTTTTACATGTAAGTGAGATTATACAGTATTGGTCTTTCTCACTCTGACTTATTTCACTTAGCATAATGCCCTCAAGGTCCATTCATGTCACAAATTGCAGATTTCCTTTATTATGTCTAAATAATATTCCATTGCACATATAAACTACATTTTCTTTATCCATTCATCTGTTGATGGACAAAGGTCGTTTTCATGTCTTGGCTACTGAATATAGTGCTGTAATAAACATGGGGGTGCAGATACTCTTTCAAGGTAGTGATTTTTGTTTCCTTTGGATTTATACCCAGAAGAGGAATTGGTGGATCATATGGTAGTTCTATTCTTAATTTTTTGAGGAAACTCCATACTATTTCCTATAGGTGCTATTCTACTTCTTTGGAATGTTCTAGTTCTTTAATTATGCCCTATCACTTCTGCCTATGCATATTTGCTCTTTGACTTAAATATTACTTCTACTGAGAAGCTTTCTCTAGGCTGTTAGGCCTCCCAAGTATATTTTATTTTAGTACCTTATGCTCTATTTCAATTGCAGTTAAACAATTAGCTTTAAAATGTGCTTCCCCACCAGACTGCAAACTTTAGGAGAGCACGCACTGTGGATCTTCATTCATAGTTATTTTTTTAGTTCCTAGTACACAATGCCTCATACAAAGCAGCCATTCAACAAATATGTGTTGAATATAAATATATGAATGTAAAAACACCTATCAGCAACACAGTCACCTAAACAAGCAGGTTTATTTCAGGAATGCAAAGATGGGTCAATAGCAAACAGTCTATATACTAATTTAGTACATAACTAATTTATTATTTATTTTTTTAAATTGAAATATATTTAACATACAGCGTTATATTACTCTCAGGTGTACAATATAATGACTCAACAATTCTATACATTACTTGGTGCTCATCAAGATAAGTGCACTCTAGGGATGTCTGGGTGGCTCAGACGGTTAAGCGTCTGCCTTCGGCTCAGGTCGTGATCCCGGGGTCCTGGGATCGAGTTCCGCATCAGGCTCCTTGCTCAGCAGGGAACCTGTTTCTCCCTCTCCCTCTCCCTCTCCCTGCCACTCCCCATGCTTGTACTCTCTCTCTGTCAAATAAAAAATAAAAAATCTTTTTAAAAAAAAGATAAGTGCACTCTTAGGCATAACTAATTTATTAAAGGTATAATCATATATAGATATGCCAAAAATCTTTTGATAACCTGCAGCTAGACATAATCCAGAGGCTTAGTAAATTTGAGAATAAATACATAATACAATAAAGACATAACACGATAAAGAATATATGTCATAGAATGTACCTTTTTAAGTAATAGGACTACACTAAACTCATTCCTATTATAGTAATGCTGATGTTGGAGATTGTATTATTGTTCTAAATCTTATCTTCTCCCCTTTATAGGAGGACTATAGATCCCAACCCCTTCAATGGCAGGATTAGCCATGTGACTTGCATGCCATTCTCAGAGAAGAATGATGTATTCCCATGTCACTGATAGTAACAGCTGCCAGGTAACTTGTTTTGAACAATTTATTGTGAGCAACGGTAATGGTGACATTCCTAAAGAGAAGCTTTAAGAAGCATCACATGGTTCTGCCACACTATTCTTTGCCTCTCCCATAAGACCACAGTATCGCAGGTAGGGAATACAACTACAACCTGGGTTGAAGAGACAGGACAAGATAGAAGAGAGCTAGGGTTGACCTATAATGACAGATGAGTGAGACACAAGCTTTTACTATGGGAAGCCACTGAGATGTGGGGGGCATTTGTTTCTAAAACAAAACTTAGCTAAAGGTGACTGATACCACAGGCTATCTCCATTAGTATTCTACATTTTTCTGTGGGTTCAGGATGTGATAAGACCAGAAAAAGATATACAATATACAAATATGGGCAAGGACAATAAGCAATGTCATTATTTGATAGTGATATATTGCTATCTAATAAGACTTTAAAAGAATCAGCTGAAAATCTATTAAGATTAATAGAATTTGGATATAAGAAACATTTATAAAAACCACACCTTTCTTTATAATCACAAATAACCAGTCAAAAAACATAACAATGGGGCACCAGGGTGGCTCAAAAAAAAAAAAGCAATAAAATAATTAAAAAACTAGAAATTACCTTAATAACAAATGAGCAAGACTTACATAGGTATATTAAGAAAATAATTCATTTGACATTCAATACGTATGTATTAAGTGCTAGGAATAATTCTAGGTTCTGGCAATACAATAGTGAACAAAATGCTGCTGTCCTGGACCTTCCATTGTACTTGGGGATGAAAGTCAATAAACAAATGGGCAAGCTGATATATCACATGTGAGGTAGGAATAAGTACTAAAGAGAAATTTTAACGAGATTAGGAGGATGGGAAATGTGCAGAGAAGAAGTGGGAAGGGAAGCACTACTTTATGAAAAGCCTTACTGAGAAGGTGACATTTGAGTAAAGACCAGGAAGAGGTAAGAAGTGAACCACGAAGTTTCCCTAGAAACGTAACAGCTTTCTGTGGAGAGGGTATAACAAGCCAGAGGCCTCGAGATGAGTGTGGCCTGACTCTAGACCATCATGAAGGCCAGGACAGCTGAAATAGAATGAGTGAGGGAAAGGTTGTGGAAAATGGGATCCCAGAGATCACTAGGGGGTCGTGAGACACTGCTTATGAAAGGCTTGGGAATTTTACCTTAAGTAGTCTCCAGCATGGAGCCCAACACAGGGCTTGAACTCATGACCCTGAGATCAAGACCTGAGCTGAGATCAAGAATCAGACGCTTAACCAACTGAGCCACCTAGGCACCCCAGGGAAAGCTTTTCTTATCATGAGATCAACAAAATTTATATTAAGATATAAATAGCTGAGAGATTGATTATATAGAAATTTAAAACATCCAAATGGGAAAAAATTGCCATAAAAGAAGTTAAAACACAAACCACAATTTAAAAAAAACATTTTTGGGGCACCTGGGTATTCAGTAGGTTAAGCGTCTGCCTTCCCAAGGTCCTGGGATTGTGACCCACATGGGGCTCCCTGCAGGGAGCCTGCTTCTCTATCTCCCACTCCCCCTGCTTATGCTCTCTCTGTCTAACAAATAAATAAAATCTTTAAAAAAAATAAAGAAATGAACCCATGTGACAAAGCGACACATCTTCTGGTGATTGTATAGAGAAACCCGCACGCACAAAACTAATTCATTAGCAAAGAGCAACGTTAACGTTTATGCTTTCAACTAACATTTATTGAGGCAATGGCTTCTCTCTACACTGAACAGGGAGTTTATATTAAAGAAGGAGGAAATGGACAATATATACATTAGAAAATAAATAAATAAGCTGAGACTTGAATAACAGGATGGAGTCAGCCTGAAAAAGCCAAAGGAAAACCTAGGAGAGAAGAGGAAGGAGCCAGAGTATGAGGGAGTGTGAAGGAGGAGAAAGAAGGTCAGTATGGCGAAGGAGAATAGAAGGAAGGTGAGCTCTGAGCAATAGTCAGGGCTTGTTTGGCCATGCGAAATCATTGGATAGTTAGACACAAGTGAATGATACGATCCGATACTTGTTTTTAAGAGATCGATCGGTCCCTCTGATATATGAAGAGTGGACTGACTGCAGGGAATTAAGGGTGGAAGCTGAGAGGTCAATTAGGAGCTGTGTATTAGAAAAGCACCATGGTTACGTAGAAAAGGGGGTAAGATTGGCCTCTAATTTCTGCAATGGGGCAGACTCCTAAAAGAGAATTATCCAAAGTGACAGTTATACACATGAAATGTTTTGCTAGATATTGCCAAATTGCCCTCTAAAAAGATGGAGGCAATAAGAGTATAAGTAGTTATTTCTCCCTCATCATTATTAATGATTAATATTAGATATTATTATTTTTTATCTTTATTAATATGATAGACAAAAAAGTTTCTATCTTTTGAATTTCAATTATTTGACTAAAAGTAGAACCAAACATATCTTTTATATGTGTATTTGACATTTGTAGCATACTAAGAAAAAATTTCATACCAAATTCAATAGTCAATTCTGCCTTCATCTTAACTGGTCCCTCAGCAACATTTGATATTTGGACACTTTCTCTTTTAGAAACCAGGCTTCCTGAACATTATAATCCTCTGAACTTCCAGCTCACATTCTGTCCTCTCCTCCTTGGGCTCCTTTGCAGACTCTGCTTTGGCCAAAGCTCTGATTATTGGAGCATCACAAGGGTTTGGATCCTATTTATTATGCATGCTCTCCCTTAGATTATTTCATCTCATCCTATCCAAAGGCTTTCAATACCATTTAGATGCCATGGATTCCCAAAGCAGTATCTCCTCTCCAAACTTCTCCCCTGGCACATGGTGTATACATATGTCCACTTACATCCACTTAAACTGACCCTTGTCTGAAGCATACTGACTTGCAAGGCTGCTCCTGCCTGGTCTTCCTTGGTTCCTTCCTCCCTTCCCTCAGTCGTTCCATCCCCCCCATTATAAAACAAAATTCAACTGGGTAGATTTTTTTATTTTATCTTTTTTTATCTTTTATTTTTTAAAGATTTTATTTATTTATTTATTTATTTGAGAGAGAGAGAGAGAGAGAGAGTGAGCACGAGAGGGGGGAGCGGGAGAGGGAGACGCAGACTCCCCACTGAGCAGGGAGCCCGATGCAGGACTCAATCCCGGGACTCCAGGATCATGACCTGAGCTGAAGGCAGTCGCCCAACCAACTGAGCCACCCAGGCGCCCTCAACTGGGTAGATTTTAAAGACCTTATTAGCTTTATTCAGTGATTCATGAATTGAGCAGCATCCCAACCAGCAGAGAGAAATGAGCTTCGAAGAGCTATATAAGGCAAGAGATACTACAGGCAGAAAGAAGCAAGAACAAGGAAGGTGTAGCTGGCAAAAAAGCAATTGGTTAATATGAGGTTATTTTCCTTCTAGGTGATGGCAGGGGTTTATTCAGCAGATTACCCAACTAATGCCGATCCCACAATTCCTGACTAATCAGTTTAAGATGCCATTTCTGGGAGAGCCAAAACTGGAATTAAGCCTCAGTTTGGTGACGCAGGGCTTACCATAAGTGACTCCATTTTGAGCTTATTGTTGGTCTTTCTCCTTCCTTCTGCTCCACACTTTTAAGGATCTGCTCTCTGTAAATATAGCAGGTAAGAGCCAAAATATAAGGACAAGAATGTCTACTTGGCATTGCTTATAATAATTGAAAGCAGCAAACTAAATATTCATCATAAGAGATTGAGTCATGATATAATTGAGCAGAATCAAAATAAGCTGCCCCAAATTATCCATTTGGGCATGTGGATAATTTCAAGCTCAAGACAATCAAGGCCCAACATACTCAAGAAAAGCTACTTACATTTTCCATAACTACCTATAAAAATTTAGGTAGAGGGCCTATACCAGGAAGAGAGCTAATACTAAAGATAACTTTCATATCAGAAAGATTTATCTGCACATGACAAACGTTTGTTTACCAAACATCTGTTCTCCTCTTCCTGTGATTTGTCTTCCTCCTCTTTCCCCCTTGTCTTTAGCTCAGAATGGCATACAAATCTCAATCGACCTGTCTTTGGGTTTTGTGTCTCTGGGGCTCCCATACATACAAAACTTTTCCTCCTCCTTATCTATTCTGTGTCAATTTAATCATTAAACCAGCCAGAGAACCTAGAAGGGAAGAAGGGAAAATATTTCCATCCCAACACACTCTTCTGAATGGGACACATCGAAGCTTTTGCAACCCACAAAATAGATAGACTATGAAGTGAAAAAAGCAAATTGCAAAGCAGTATAATCTCAGACTGAGAGATTACAAATCAAACTGCAAAATGGAAAGTTTTCTTCTGAAGCTAGGATTCCAAAGGAAGCTCTTTGAACATTTCTGTTTTCTTCAAGTTTTTCATGAGAAATATTATTATTTTTCTGATATAAACACAAAACTGTTTCAGAAATGGGATTGGCAAAATGGAGATAAATGAAGATTATTGTATGAGATTGTAAATGAGTTTTTTCCATGTTAAATTTTCATTGAAAAACCAAAAATGAGGCTCATAGAAAAAAATGTTATTGGATATCTAGAAGCATTTAGCCATGGAGTGCTAGGGCGTAACAGTACCAGAGAAGCGGATGTAGCACTTCTTGGCCCTAAGCTCCTTCTAAGTAAAAGGTCCGGAGACAGGTTTAACAAGAAGACCAAACGGAACAAGATTATGGGTGTTAATTATAAACTATAGGAGGCTCTGGCATATATCCAGCTATTTAAGTATTTTCATTTTAATAACTAGATACTAGAGTGATCCGAAGGGGCACATGCACCCCAATGTTTATAGAAGCAATGTCCACAATAGCCAAACTGTGGAAAGAGCCTAGATGTCCATCAACAGATGAATGGATAAAGAAGAGGTGGTATATATATATACAATGGAATATTATGCAGCCATCAAAAGGAATGAGATCTTGCCATTTGCAACAACGTGGATGGAACTAGAGGGTATTATGCTGAGCAAAATAAGTCAATCAGAGAAAGACAAGTATCACATGATCTCACTGATATGAGGAATTTGAGAAACAAGACAGAGGATCACAGGGGAAGGGAGGGAAAAATGAAACAAGATGAAACCAGAGAGGGAGACAAACCATAAGAGACTTTAATCTCAGGAAACAAACTGAGGGTTGTTGGAGTGGTGGGGGGTGGGAGGGATGGGGTGGCTGGGTGATAGACATCGGGGAGGGTATGTGCTATGGTGAGCGCTGTGAATTGTGTAAGACTGATGAATCACAGACCTGTACTCCTGAAACAAATAATACATTATATGTTAATAAAAAAATTTAAAAATTTAAAAAATTTTTAAAAAGAACGAGTTACTAGAATAATCATCAAAAACTTATCCTGAGGTTCTTGACAAGAGGGTGGATGGCATGGTCTAGTGAGAAGAGCACTGGGCCAGGAGCTAGAAGAAGTCATTTGTTCGTGGATTATACCCTCTCCTGGGTAACTTTGAGCTTGACATTTTATCTCTAAGCCTGTTTTCTCATTTGCAAAATCTGCCCTTTCTATGCCATGTGCTTATTGCCAGGACCAGATAAACTAGTGAATGCAGCACCACACCAGTATAAGGCTAGTCAACACTTAAAAGAATCTTGAACAAATTTGTTGGAATACCAATTATAATTACTTCTTCCCATACCATTATTGGCATTATTACAAGCCTCCCTGCCCTATGGTGAACATAGTTTCCCACAAGCAATTTACTTTGTGCTTTATAAATGAATTGGATGGATGGATGAATAGAAGAACGGATACAGATATGTCACAAAGCAAGTAGAGTAAATACAAATGATAATATCGAGGTGGTGGGTGTCCGGGTGCTGATAAAGTTAATTCATATACTTGGACCGACACAATGGAGGTCACCCCAGTGGCCTGGCCCATGTCACAAATCTAATCCTAAATCAGCGCACGCTTAAAGGAAACACCTGTCAAGGAAACCTAACATATGCCGATCATAATCCTCCTACTGACTTTAGCTAGCTGAACTTGCCCTAGAACCTAGGACTCACTGGCCTTGTAAGGAAATCCCCAACTTCCTAGCCAACCATGCCCTGTTTCCGCACTGCCTCATCTAACATTCTGTAGAACTCACTCTTGCCCAAAATCCCCAGAGAAGAGTGTTCCACTGCTCGTGAGGCCCTGTACTCCCCAAGTTTATAGATGGTTTTTGCCTTGAACCAAGAACTTCAAACTCATTACTAGATTGTTTTAGTTTTGTCATTTGGCAATGCTCACTGTAAAATTCTTTCAATTTTTCTGTATGTTTGAAAATCTTCACAAGGAAATGTTGAGAGGAACACTCATCAAAACAAAAAATATGTTGCTTCTCTTTGGTCATATAAAAGCAGACAGGTTAGACTCATTTGTTCAGAGAGTACCTTATATTGAAAGAAGACCAGTTGTATTATGCTAATTTAAGTGCCAGCAATTTTATGTCAATTAATTTTGTCCTAAAGGCCAGTTAACAATCTCAGCCAAGCCAAAGCACGGCCTCGTCCCAGCCCCCAACACCAACGACCATTCCCAAACCGTTTAACACAAAGCCAGGAGATGGCTGTTCACAGTTGCAGTCCCGAGTTGGCATCCATACTGCTTTGTGACCTTGAGAAGAGAATTTAACCTCTCCCTTCCTGAATTGTCCCATCTGAAAGTGGTGGCTACTATTAACGATCCCAGGGGCACTGACAATGTTGCAGAATGATTTATAAAGCACTCAGAAACACCTTAGACGAATTAAATGATCTTTCCTTCTGTCCTATCGATTTCACTTTTGAGAGTTGTTTGAGAATTTAAGACAAGGCTCAAGATGCACTCCCTGTCCCATCCTCCAGGGCCTAGCATAGCCTTATCCATAGTAATCACTCAATAAATATTTATTGCTTTGATCTGATAACCTAACAGTGTTAGAATGCATTTATTCAGAAAACATGTTAGTCACTTGATCATTACAACTGCCTCGTCCTAAACTGTACATCACAAACCTTGAGACCTGTCTGATGCAGCAGAAACTAAGCTCAGGTACTCATCCTAGGAGACCTTGAAGTCAAGGCAACATTTCGTCTGGGGGTTGTTGGCTTTTTTCCACAGTGATCTAACCCATCAAGTCCAGAGAAGAGATAATAAATCTAATTGATCACCTTGTTCGTTATCTTAACACAGAGTCAGGCACAAACCATACTGCAGTATTTAAATGAAAGCCACGCGGAGTCAACACGATGCCAGGGAAGAGAACAGACAGATATTCTTAATTCTGAAAAACGGTATTGGTAATCAATTGGAATGTGAGAGCAATTGAAAAGCTGTCCAATTTTCAATTGCAGTATAAGTTGGGAAACAATTTGAAAATAATAGCTCATCCAAAGAGTTTTTGAAGCAGTCAATATGGACTTCATGTGAAGGACAAATAGAAATTTGGCAACATATGCCACATTCAGCTATTGTGCGTCAGACAGCGGGAGGAGCGCCCACTGAAGGATCTCCCCGCCTATCAGAATGTGAAATCTTTCCGAGCATGGCTCTATTGAGACTCTATTAAATGGGATATTCACTGAGAAAGCATTTCCAATGAATGCACATTAACAGGACTGTGAACATTCCTATTAACGTACAATCATTGCAAATGTATTTACATATGTGGTTCACATTAGAAATGTTTATCTTCTTTTACGGTATAGTGATGTTGCAAAACTGCTCAGAAGATTAAAGATAGCTTCTGCCATCACCCACAGACTCGGAGCCAGCGCTAGGTTTTTTTTTTTTCTTACACAAGAGGCTACCTAGTTTGAAAAAACAAAACGACACAAAAATCTGCACCTTACGATTTATTTCTTTATTGACATGAAGAAAACAAAGTTCTCTGGTTAGATTTCACTTTGTCACAAGCTATGGAAATAGAGAAAGTTTAGAACTCAATTATACACTTGACTTCTAGAGGATTATGCCTTTTTTTCCCCCAAAGCTGATAGGATCTCAGTGGGTCTAGTACAAAGAATATAGAGGATCCACGTCACATACAACCCCCAGCCCTGCTTATTCTTCCCAATATTGAGGTCCTGTTTGGTATCATAGTTTGCATGATATATAATGCAAATATTTATTGCAGTTGAAAGCAAAGACAGCAGCTAACTGATTTAGATATTTCATTCTGCAGCAAATGGGCTTTCAAACTAGTTTTTAGGATAATGAGTATTCCAGAATGAAGTCGTGGTTCGGCTCCCTCTTATCAGACTGAAAATAAGAAATTAAAAAGAAATCTACACCATATACATTTCCCCCCATCCATGTGTCATTCATTTCTAACTCTCTTTAGAGGTTTAATCTTGTTTAATGGTTTTTCACCAGCAGACTAACGCCTCCCTCTGGGATGGTTTAAATGTAGTGTGCCTGAGGATACCCAGGATGGCTCCCGAAACTCTCGTCCAGCCCTAAGTTTGCAATTTTGATAGAGACGTATTTTCCAAGGGCATCACTCACAGACCCACACAAACCCAGAGCAGCCAGCACTTTGCCCACAGGGACGGACTCCTACCTGCACAGACATGCAAATTAGGTGACGCTTACTTAGTGCACTTGTGTGTTTATTAAATTTACTCACTTCCTAATAGGCCTGCCTGACAGGGGCGGATTGAAGACTTTTTAAATGTTAATGTAGAATGTAGACAATAAATAAGGTGCTGTTTTTTTAAAAAGACATCTTGAAAAAACATAAATTAGGTGACTTCAGAGGCAGGTATCTTTCATCTCTAAACTTTAGTGGCTAAATAAATCAATGTTCCCCAAATGGTTAGAATGGATTCAAGTTAACTATGAAATTGGTCACTGTTTGTAGCATATTTTCTCTGTGCTCCACGTCATCTCTGATCACAGTTATTTCAAAGTTGAGCTCACCCTAAAAGCAGATTTTCTTAGCCATTCATGATAATGTTGCATTCTGGAAGGAAAGATGCCTAACAGGACAGTTGTTAATTTCTTTAGAAGGGATTCCTAACCCAAGGACAGGGAGTCCTTGTTGGGACCCCAGGGAGTTTCTACCAGTCCATTAGCACCAAGCATTGCCTCCAAGGTGAAGACGTAAACACTTGTTCAACATGTGTAGATAAATATTGTGTGATCACTAAAACTCTAAAAAATCCATTCCAAAGTGTACGTATTGTACACATGCAATCATGTATTGTTCTCTATGTACTTCTCAAATAAAGAGACCCTAAAATACAGTCTTATCATATGCAGTTTGTATCATTTTGATAATTTTTTTCTTTAAAGACTTCCAGCCTCTAACTAGATACAGTTATGACCTACCACCTTAGATAATCTTTCCTTTTTCCCTTTCTGTTATCAAGAGAGAACAAATGCAAGAACAAAACTCTATAATGCACAGAAAATTCCCAAAGTAATGTTAACTAGGAATAATTATACCACTTTAATATCTTGCAAAGTCCTAGAAGTCCCAGATATCAAACCTAAGAACTCCATGAAGATGATGACTTGCCAAAGACCCCTCTGTCCCCACTCCAGATCTAACAAGCACAAGAAGGTCTGTGTATAGCCCTCGTGGCTCTGTTGACTATTTTAATTGGCGGGCTGGGTGGGGGGCTCTGAGGAAAATTTATCACAGAGGGTGAAATTTATAAACAAAAAATGTTAAACTGAACTCACGAGTCAAGCAACAAAAATCAAATAGTCCTTTCCAGTTGATATTCTTTCACTGGAAGAATGTAGACTGACTTCATAATATTCTTGTTTTCAAAGGACATTTTTAGTCACTTCTTCCTTTGACTCTATTTTCCAAGATCTCCACAGAAAAATAATATCAGACCTTTTCTAGGCACAAATTTCAGTCTAACAAAATCCTTCCCTGACCAGGCTGTCTTCAGGGTTTCTAACTTCAATCCTGTCCATTCACTTTCGACTTGCCCCCTCTTTCTCCCATCTTGGTGGAAATTGAACCAACCCAATGATACCCTCTTTAATCTCTCAGAACTTTTGACATACTAGAATATTAATCACAAATCATTTCTTGGCTTTCATGTCACCAAGCTGGAAAACCCAAACTTCTAAAGTTTTTGCCATGTGTCTTAATTTTAATACCCCTTTATGTTTCTGTGACTTTCCTAAGAATTACCTATTATTTTAGTTTATCCAGTTCAGTTAAAGACCTTGACACTAAGTTCTGATCATTGTCAGTATGAGAGGGTTAGTGAATTCTTTCTTTGGTTTCTTCTATTTGTCCTTTCAAGATATGATCTTGTAAAGATGCTGCAGAGCCAAATTAGACTCAACTTGTGAAACAGAGTGAAATCACATCCTTTTCTGCAAGATTCCTGCATATCTACTCATTTCTCAAGCTAAGATTTTATTTCCCCAGAAACATCTATTTTAAAGTGAAAAACTCTTTGGATGAAGGTGTTTGCTGTGGTTACACTTGATGAAAATACAGCATATATTACTGCAAATGCAAATGCGTATCTTACTGCAAGTGTATGTTCCAAACACTTTTTTTTCCCCCTCTCTCTCTCTCTGTCTCTATTTTCAATGAAGATCTCATTAATACCCTTAGCAGGTTGGCGTTCTTAAATGACTCACCTTGAAAATATTTCTATCCAAGTCCATATAATTAAAGAAATCCATGAGAATAGTAAATGGAGCCCCTCTAGTAAGTAGCACCCATTGGAGGAACAGGAAAAAAAAAATACCTTCAGTCCCTGGGATTCTGCTGATCATGGCACTTAAACCTTTAGTTTTAGTTTGATCCTAATCCTAATTTTTCAGGATTTAAAGTTTTAAATGTTCATTGTGAGAGCTAGTATTAGGATAATCAGCATTCTGAGAGACTGCTTTCCTGTCTGCTAATAACCAAGAACCCAGAAGCTTGTCTTGCCCTCACACCTCTGAGAAACAACCCAAGAACCCTGAGACCATTAGCAAATTTTTCTATTTTCTGAATTCCTATTGCATTCATTATTTATGCCACAAAATGTATTACTTAATTGTGTATTGTAATGTTCTATGCAGTTTTTTCTTGTGTGTTAGTTCTTGCTCCTGAGTAGAATTTTAAGATCTAGTGATCATTAAATTATGGTTACTATATTAAGCAGGTGATAAATAACATGAAAGCCTTAAAAGATGAATGAAAGAATGGGTAACCAATGTAACTCATTTATTCTTAGCACAGCTTTTTATCCAAGCAGGCTCTTTATTGCCATATCACTTAGCTAACTCTCTCTACCTCCAAATGTGCATGGACTCCAAAACTGAGAACTAATTTTAGTTTGCCTACATAAAAGGGGAAAGCAGTTTTTCTTGAGTGCCAAAACTCCATCAGGCTCTCTGCTAGGCATCTACCACTGAAAACATCCAGAAGTTTCCAGATGGAAACAACTCCATGCTTCTCCTATCATAAATTCACTCTTCTACCATCAACGATATCTGAGTTTCTCTTGGTTTGCTTGTCTTCGCTCAATCTCATCTCCAATAAAAGAAAGGATTGAAAATTCACTTGCTCCAATAGTCTTGCTCCAGATTTAGTCTTTACAGAAGGAAACTGAGGTACCGTTCAATGAGACAAAGCCAAAAAAGGTCTTTTGGAGGGAGATAACTTCCTAGAGTTCATTTTGAAGATTGACATCACAGAGGTTTATCAAATACTCGCGTGTCTTCCCAGGTACGTATAGATGAACCACAGGCTCCGCAAAGCTCCAAGACTCGCCCCCATGCCGCTGCTTAAGAAATTACCAGCAATACAATGTCCCTACAGCAGCAGTGCCCAAATGGAAGGTAGAGTTAAATAAAACCCTCACTCCAGATTTCCTTCATGAAAGGGGCCTATTTTTTTTTTCCCTCGGAGTTGCTTTGAAACAAGGCTCATTCTCCAGCCGAGAATGGCTATGCTTTGTTAGCTGATTGCTTGTGACATAATTAGCTGACAATCTGGCACCAGAATGTTTTTTGCAAATAGGACAACAATGCAGGAGAGTGTGGTAAGGTTAACCAATTGGGAAGCCTTTCAGCGTTAAAAGAAACCCTGTAAAGTAAATTATACCCCGGTGTTGATCTTTTAAGCTAAAATCAATCTGAGTCATCCTGATTGCTGTAGAAGGAAGGAGCAGTGCCAATTTGTCATCAGTTTAGAAACATTTGCCATGGGAAATGCAAAACCTCCAAAGTGATCGTCATATTCCTTCCCTGAGAGCAGCCGAGGAGAGTCGGAACAAGTGATAGGTTAATGATTCTGAGATTAGGAGGCTGGTGTTAGGATTCACCAGCCTGACACCCACAGCGTGGCTGCAAGCTTAATGCTGTTCCCTGGAAGATTTCAAGTCATCTTTCTCCCTCTGACTTGATCTTCACATGTTATTTTGGGGACAGATTACCACAACTCTACAATCTATGATGCAAACATGGAAACCGAAGAGGAAATGGAAAAAAAAACAAGGATGTTGTCTCTAAGCCACGGATCATCACTATTAGAGAAAAACAGAAAAAAAAAAAAAAATCCATATTTTTAGAAGAAGAAAAAAAAAAAACCGTAGCAGCCTGTCTTTAGTAAGTTTGTTTTGACATTAAAAGTGAAGTCTGAATTTCTCTTTGAAAGGCAATACACTGTTCAGTTGCTGCCATCTTATGTCCCAATCCATAGGCTCGTCTTTTCTCTCCTTTGCTTTTCCAGGGCGGAGTTGGTTTTGTGGCTATTTTGCCCCCTTTTTCTCCTTCTGGGCTGTCAGATTTCTAAGGGGACCTGGAGGGAGAACACTTGAAGAACTTGTTAGTCCACAGCTGCTTCTCTGTCGAGGGTGGTGGGTTTGATTAAAGGGGAGAGCCCCCCTGGATTTCACAGGTCACATCAATCACGCTGATCAGCCCCCGAAAGGCAACATATTGTCTGGGACTCGGCCAAGGAGGGATATCAATTTCACAATTGCACTTATGTCTTTCAGCCAAGAACCAGTTTATTTTTGGCTACTGAAGTCTGAGACTCACTTTGGAGCCGCCTTTCCACGTTCACGCTTTATGCCAAGCCTCTGAGCGATAACTTTCTCTTCAGTCAAAAGAGAGGCATCTTTACATAGCAAATAAGCTCTGCGACACATTCCTTCCCCGAGGGACTTGTGTTATATTTTGACAGAGTTCTGAGATTCTTTTTTTTTCTTTTCCATGATTAATTCTTACTCCGATAGGGAGAGATTTCCTGATGGAGGTGCCTCCTCCTTTCAGACAAAGCTCTGGGAAAACAGAAGCATCAGAACCGGTATCACTCTAAGAAAAGTTAAAAACAACAGCAGTGTTTGACTCTTCCGTTTCTGCTGAGACTGATTTAGTAATAATAATAATAATATCAATAACAATATGAGAAAGTTAACCCTAATGATTACATCAATTTTTGGTCAGGTACATTGTACGTCTTAATGGAGTTAAGACGATTTTTTAATGTACTTTGCAAGTTGTGGAGAATCGTTTACATATCATATCTTAAGACTGCATTGATATTAGACATAGTTTGTTCATGTAAAATTCTGACCTACGATTACTTTGTGTTATCTCTTCGCTTTAAAATATATACTCTTCTCAACCCATTTATTGTGATTGCTTTTCTATTTGCCAAGTTTTCATTCTGTGCTCTTCTTGTCTGGAATTCTGCCTCGCTTAAGGAATAACAAGCTTACCAGGAGATGTATTACAATGGAAATGAAATTGAAACAAATATTTGCTGAGGAAAAAAAATAAATAAAAACTTACCTCTTAGAATTTCCTAAGTAAAAATGCATCTTCCAATGACTGTAAACATCTTGCAAAACATTTCCAGTTGGTTAATAAATTAGAGTAGATGATTAAAGTCCATTATCTAGCCATTTTTGCTTTGTAAATTATATAATGAGTTACAGAATCAAATTTAATGACTTTTCAAAACAAGGTCCTAGCTGGTTTTGATATTCAAGAATTGAAAAAAATAACATAAAAATTCAGAACCTGAATACTGTTAAATCTTTTTGTAAGAATAGCATCCGTGCAGCTTTAATGCTTAGTGACAGCAGTTTCTATAAAACTTCTTTAATAATCGATGATTAAATACTTACTGTGGTATTATTTGTGAGTTACATTTATTCAAAGTTGACATAAACCTATTACTGTCAGATACTTTCCTTTTAGTTCTAAATATTCTGAAACAGATTTTTAGCACCAGTTTCAAGCACTAAATTTAATATATTCTTGTAATAATTAAATAAGATGGGTTTCAAGTCGAGCTATGTTTAGGAAAGGCTGTTTGATCATGTTATTTTCTTTTGAATCATCAGAGGTAGGTGATACTTTTTTTTTTTTCCAATTGTTTTCTCAGATAGCAAACCATAAAAAGACATCATCATGATGTGTTCCTGAAAATTAACTTGAGATCTCGGCTTTCGTTTTAGTGTGATTATATTACAGGCATTTGGAGCTATAATAAGTGCTGAAACCTTATTGTGTTTAAATGAGGTAAGATGTGTGTTAACTACCATCTGCAATAACTATCTTTGAAATGTACTGCTGGACTCTTTAAATACCTTTCAGTGCTTTCCTTAAATTATTTTAAAATGCTTCCTCTGAGTTCTGGGAGTATAAATGATGCTTTTATAGCCTATGTTTACAATTTAAACTTTCTATCTATAAACAATCTTGTTTAATTTTTTGTGGAGGGGTCATGGGGATTATTTGATCTAGCATCTCTTTTGTATTAATACAAAGTACCGCAAAATCTCATTTTAAATTCCATGCTTATTATTTCTCCAAAGGAGACTGTTGTGCAGTCAAGTTCATTTTAGAGGACACAATTGTTCATTAACACTTTCATATCTAACCAGTATTTTGATAAAATCTTTACTTTTTAACCCCATACCTTACATCTGTTTTTAAATGTGAGTGACAGGGAAGTCTTTACCAAATTGCATATAGAAGAAAGAGAAACGTTTGATGTCCATAGCATGACATTGTTTGTCATAGTGAGATGTTCCTGAGAATATACGGTGTGTCTTATTTCTCTGAAATTTGGATTTTGATGAAATAAACATTTTAATGCAGTTTTAATTAATTACTCTTAAGACACTCTTATTCATAAGTTAAAGTGTTTGTTTCTCTTTAAATCATATATTAAATCTCAGAATGTAACATTAAAAATGGAGGAAAGCTATTATTTGCCTAAGTGAATTTCATAACCGGTGATAATTTATCGTTAATTTAACGGAGTTCCTTGACTTTCTTCATCTTGATTTTCCTGTTAGATAGCTACTACTTCAATGCATAGCCAATATTATCATGCACTGAACTAAGTCAGCAGTTTTGACATCTTCATTTCAATGTCCTTTTCTGTACCTTCAGCAATGTTAATGTTACAAATTAGAGGAGGGCATATTAATAGCCATACCCAAGAAGCAGAAAGAAAAGTGCCTTTTTTTAAACTAAGTACTAACTTGGGATTTCCCGGGCCCATTGTCAAGTCAGCCGAACCCACAGCTCCTCCATTGTGATGATAATGGATTCCGTGTTGTTGGCGCAAAGGTCGTGAGGTCACCGTAAGCTCCTTAATGGACTGTGAAATAACTTTAACTGCATTAACCTCTCTGGATCACATGGGTGGCACCAACAGCCACTCCTGAAATTCTCATTCGCTTATAGAGACAATACCATTAGATTATTATATTTTCCATTTCGAATAGCAATAGGCTCAAAGCAATTATGCAGCTAAGCATTTCCATTAAGTGAATAAGACCTTAAAGAAGATTAACTAGAACATCTCTTGCATCCGATGTGGGGGGATAAGAGTGGATACTTCTGAAAATTTCACTGGACTTTTGGAGACCTTAAACTCAAAAGGTCTCCTACCTTAGGTTTTAGGCTGTTAAGTCATTGGGTGAATTGAAAATATCTTATATGTATTGCTAAGCCCAGATGGATTCTCCCTGTTCCCTAAGCTGAGCAATACATTTACAGGATAAACATTTTCCCCATCTACTGAGTTTCCTAAATAAAAGAAATCATCAACTGTGAAACCAAGAAAACTGAGAACCAAGAACTCCAGCCAGGGAAAACCACACTGAAGCCAGATGCTATTTTTTCTTGACCCTTTTCCCCAGGAATTTAAATGCTGTTGTTCTAATTTCTGTCTGCTGGTTGTTGTGCTCAAAAGACCAAAAGGCTCTCCTTTGAAACCACACAAAGCTGGGAAGCCCTTGTTATCTGAAGGACAAGAATAAATGGTATGAGTTTGCATAGATATAATCAGACATCTATTTGCCCACAAGTTAAGCCCTGTTGGATAAGTATCCAAGTGAGATTTAGAGTACTGTGGTCATCAGTATTAACATTAAAGTACCTCATTGTTGTCTTTATATGACATAGTGAAAAACATACATTAAACACATGTTTTAAAAGCTTTGATTTTCTAGTGGGATGTCATGAACTGAAAAGTGAAAACAGACTACACGTCTTAGTTTTTTAAATACACATTTTAATGTTCTCAAAATTAAGATCCAGTGTGCAATCAATTTTTATATTTACATAGAATTTTTTTAATTCTGGGAAATCTGTTATAATTGAAGTTGTCTTAGAATTGGGACAATCTCGTTAACCAACTGAAGGTATAAACATCCTTTCTTTAATCTTGATCTGTGTGTGTATGTTTTAATCTTAGAAAAACTGCTTTTTGAGGGGGAGATGGGAGTTGATTATTGGTTTTTTTTTCTAGAAATGAAAGAGGAAAAGCATGTAAGCATGGCAGCTTGGCCTTTGGAGTATAAAGTGGCATAGTTTGTGTTATCTAAGAAATCTGACAGAGGGGTAAATTACACTTCTGCTAAAGCCAAATACATCAAAATCTATTTGATCACAGTTGCTATTATTATAAAAAAAGTCTTTTGTGAAAATCTTTGCCTCTTTCCCTGGGAGCTGCTTTGCTTTACTTGGTCAGAGCTACTCTGCCTTTAACTGCTTCCCACCAAATGGATCAGCCAAGTTATTATTCACTTATTCAACAAGCAATTATTGTACGCTTTCTGTATGCCAAACATTTCTGATATGCAGACATTCTGATTATAGCGACTGGCAAGTAAATTAGCAGTGAGGTATGGTAAGTGTTCGGACTAAGGCCTGTACAGACAATATGGGAACTCAGAGAAGGGCGTCTAGCAGGCACCTTCCTTAACGTTGGTGCTTCATGTTTCTCTATTTCCCTTTTCAATCCAGTTCACAATAAAACTACTCCCCAAGAGGTTTGGGGCTGTGTTTTCTGAACATGATGAAAGGGTTTAGAATAAGTTTTCTCAAAATGTGCCACTTTGGCATGTGGACTATTTTGAGCTGAAGGCAATCAAGACCCAGCAGACTCAAGAAAAACTTTTAATTCTCTCTTAAACTACCTAAAAGAATCTAGATAGGGGGCCTGGCCCAGAAAGAGAGCTATTACCAAGAGATAACTTTTTTTAATCTAAATGACCTATCTGTATGTCCAGACAAACATCTAATTACCAAACATCTGCTCTTCATATTGTCCTGTGAATCACCCTCCTCTCCTTTGAAACCCTAAGCCCCTATCCCTTTTCTTAGCTCAAGATGGCATATAAGCCTCAATTGCCTGGCTTATGCTTGGATTTCATATTCGTCTTATGGGATGCCTGTATGAACATAATTAAATTTGTTTTTTCTATTGTTAATTGTTTATGTTAATTTGATAATCAACATAAGAACTAATCAAAGAACCTAGAAGGGTAGAAAGAAATTTTTTTCCTCTCCAATAATGGCATATTTACTTTGCTCCTCTTTTTTCTAAGTTTGCTTTTCCAGCCTACTGGTGTCTGATGCTATCTATATGCAAATCTAATGAACGTGTTCAAGATGTCAGACATGACATATGAATTGCTTGCTTGACTCAAGACCCAATTACAAAACACAGAGCAATCAATTAGTTAGTCTACATATATGTATAGAGCATCTACCAGGTGACGGCAAATTGCCAAATGGGCTTTTTTACTCAAACGTGGATAAAACCCATTTAAAAGTCTATAGTATATCCAGCAATATATAAAAAGAATTATGCACCATGACCAAGTGGGATTTATCCCAGGAATAAAAAGTTGGTTTAACATCTGAGAATCAATTAACATAAAACATCATATCAACAGAATAAAAATCAAAACCATGCAGTCATCTCAATAGACAGAGAAAAGCATTTAACACAATCTAACACTTTTTCATGATAAAAACACTCAACAGACTAGGGACATCTACAAAAAACCCATAGCTAACATTATATGTAATGATGAAAGACTAGATCCTTTAGATCAGGAACAAAACAAGAATATCTACTCTTGGGACTTCTATTCAACATTTGTACTTGAGATTCTAGCTAGGGTAATTAGGCAAGAAAAAGAATTAAAAGGAATACAGATTGGAAAAGAAGAAGTAAATTTATCTCTATCCACAGGTGATGTGCACTTATGTATAGGAAATCCTAAGTAATACACACAAAAAAAAACTATTAAAACTAATAAATGAGTTCAGGATACAAAGGTTGCAGGATACAATGCAGTGCAATACACAAAAGTCAATTGTATTTTAGTTCACTTGCAATAAACAATCTGCAAATACAACTAAGAAAAGAATTTCATTCACAATAGCTTTAGAAAGAATAAAAAACTTACGAATAAATTTAATAAAAGAAGCGCAAAACTTAACTTGTATTCTGAAGACTACAAAGCATTGTTAAAAATAACTGAAGGAGGCCAAATAAATGGAAAAACATTCCATATTCATGGATTAGAAGGCTTAACATTGTTAAGATGGCCATATTCCACAAACTGATCTACAGATTCAACACCATCTCTATCTAAATCCCAGCTGACATCTTTGAAGAAATTAACAACTTAATTTTAAGATTCATATGAAAGTTTAAGGGACTCAAGATAGCCAAAATTATCCTGAAGAAAAGAAGAACAAAGTCGGAGGACTTAGACTCCTTGATTTCAAAACTTAATCCAAAGCAACAGTAATCAAGACTGTGGTACTGGCACAAGAATAGATGTATAGATCAACAGAATAAAGCCAAGATCTAGACATAAACCCATATATCCATGATCAACGGATTTTCAATAAGGGTACAGAGACCATTCAGTGGGGGGAAAAGTTTTTTCAACAAATATTACTGAGTAGTTCCCCTCTACTTGCTAGATGGGATGCTGCCCGATTCATGAGTCTCTTAATAACATCAATGAGATCTTCAACTTTAAAAAAACAAACATATACTGCTAAGACAACAGGATAGCCATATACAAAAGAATGAAATTGGACCCTTACTGCATATCCTATACAAAACTAACTCAAAATGGATCAAAGTCCTAAATATAAGAGCAAAAACTATAAAACTCTTAGAAGAAAACATTGGGTTAAATCTTCATTACCTTAGATTTGTCAAAGAATTCTTAGAAATGACTCTAAAACCATGAGAAAGAAAAAAGAAAAAGAACAAAGAACAAAGAAAAAAATGGATATATTGCATTTCATGAAAATTAAAAGCTTTGATTTCAAGGGACACCATCAAGAAACTGAAAAGACAGAATGTGAGAAAATATTTTCAATTCATAAATGCATTAATGGACTGGTAAATAGAATATAAAAGGACACTTATAACTAATAATAAAAAGACAACTCAATTTAAAAATGGACAAAGGATCTGAACAGACATTTCTCCAAGGAATATGTACCAACAGACAATAAGCACACGAAAAGATGCTCAATATCAGAAATATTGTGATATAATAAAATATATATTTTTGGTGTTTGTCCCCAATTCCTGGCACAAGAGTTTCTGAAGTCCTTGGAATTTAGGAGTGTCTTTTGTTTTAGTGAGGCAAATCTCAGTGGGTCCCTAGATAGCTTCAGGATGGAGGCTGGTCACCAAAAAGACCAAACCTTGACTAGAAGCTTGGAACTTTCAGCCTCATCCCCAACCTCTAGGGAGGGGAGGGAATCTGGAGACAGAGTTAATAAGTAATCATGCCTACATGATGAACTCTCTTAAAAAGCCTAAACAACAGGTTTCGAAGAGCTTTAGGGTTGATAAACACATCCATGTGACGGGAAGAAAGTGTATCCCAACTCCATAGGATAGAAGCTCCTGTGATTGAGACCTTTCCAGACCTCATCCTATGTACCTCCTCCTCTGGACGTTCATTTGTATCCTTTATGATATCCTTTATAATAAACTGGTAATAGTAGGTAAAGTGCTTTCTTTTTTAAAGAGTTTTATGGGCCATTTTCTAGCAAATTACTGAAATGGAAGAGGAGGTTGTAGAAACCTCTGATTTATAGCCAGTTGATCAGATATACAAGTGACAATCTGGGACTTGCTACTGGGTGTCTGAAGTGGGACCAGAATCATGGGACTGAATCCTTAACCAAGTGGGGTCTATACTAGCTCTAGGTACATAGTGTCAGAGCTGAACTGATTATAGCCCATCAGTTTGTGTCTGGAGAGTTGGAGAATCAAAATCAGAATGAAATATTATTTCACACCCACTAAGATGGCTAGAATAAAAAAAGTCAATGACAAGTTTTGGTAAGAATGAGTAGAAACCATAACCCTCATGTACTGCTGATGGGAATGTCAAATGGTACAGCTGATTTGGAAAGCAGTCTGGTAATTCCTCAAATGATTAAACACAGAGTCACCAGATGATCTGATAATTCTATTCCTAGGTATATACTCGAGAGAAAGGAAAACATATATCCACACAAAAACTTGTACCTGACTATTTAGGTGGGTATTATTCATAATAGCCAAAAGGTGGAAATAACCCAAATGTCCATCCACACGAATCAATAAAGAAAATCTAGTACATCCATACAACTGAATATTATTAACCCACAAAAAAGAATGAATGTCCTGATACATGCTACAACATGGATGAACTGTGAAAACATGCTAAGTGAAAGAAGCCAGTCACAAGAGATCGTATTTTCTATGATTTCATGCATATAAAAGTCCAGAATAGGTAAATACATAGAAACAGTCTGTAAATTAGTGGTTGCTTAAGGCTATGGAAGAGATGGGAGTAGTGAGTGGAGGAATGATGGCCAAAGGGGGCCGCCGGTTTCTTTTCGAGATGATGAAGATACTTTAAAATAGACCGTGGTGTTGGTTGCATATATCCGTGAATATACTAAAATCCATTGGGTTGCACACTTTAAATGAATGAGTTGCACGGGATGTGAATCATATCACAAACTGTTAAAAAAAAATTCTGCAATCAACATATTTAAATCATGTACTCTAGGACTACCTAATTGCCTTTCACATATGGGAAATCATTTTCCAACAATAAACGTGCAAGATAAAGAATTTGTTAGTATTATACCTTAGGAATCATACTGGGGTGAGAGTTAAAGTAATTGGCAGCAAGTCTTGGAGGTTATAGCCAACTTGAGGTTTCATGTGCAGAAATGTAAGTTGGTTTAACCTCTGCTCTCATATCTAGATTTATATAAGCAAGACTAGGAACTTGAAGAGTCAATCCTAAAAACTCAAAATATTTCAAGTCCAGTTATTTGAATATCATAATTGGAAACCAACTACTGCCTTAGTTTTGCCTAAGTAATTGCTAGTTTTTCCTTAGTAAATTGGGCTGTAGTATAATTCTTGTTTCCATTTGGTGTATTCCAATACTCAGGGTGTGTATCATGCCTACCTTCTTGCTGCAGTTTTCAAATAACATCTGATCTCCTCCATAATAGGTGCAATTGACCACATCACTCTAAAAGCCAAAAATGATACTATTTTTAATATTCTAAAATGGAGCAATATTTAACAGGTAAATGTATGAGCACTTCAGGATAAATGAAACCACCAGACTCAAAGAGAGACCCTGAAATATTTCCTGTCCTTGTACAGAGGGGAGATAATGGGTGAACGTCTTTATGTAAGTGTTCTCACTAAAGTTTATTTGCTTCAGGTCTTAAGGTGGAGTAACATTTTGCCAGGAAGGCTCTTGCAGCCTTACGTGGGGCTATGTGAGGTGCTTTACCTTCACAGGTTTTGCTCCCATTAGTACCCACTGAATGATGGATTTTTAATCCACGTGGGCATTTTTCATATATCAGAAGACAATTTTTAAAACCCTGGAGATACCTATTTAATTTCACACCCTTCAAGGACATTTCAAAATTCCCTAGAGGGCTGTTTCTTTTTTCTCTCTGCAATGTACATGGTGTAGGAAAATGTTAAGCACTATTATTGAGTACTTGGACTTTCATCTTTAGGAAGGGATGATCAGGAAATCCAGTGGGAGGGTTCCCTGAAGTTGGCCTGTTGACTGATACCTTAAGGTAATCACAACATCAAGACCCAATTACATGGTAAGAGTCCCAGTTATTCAACAGTAGCGTACTGTGTGCCTATCGTGTGCAAAGCGCTGAGCCAGCTGGTGAGAGACTCGGCCCCGAAGGCAATGAAGGAGATGACATGCATACAGAGCCATCATATCAGGCTATATGTTATGAAAACCATTGAAAATGTATACATTTCTGTAGGAATTCAGAGTGCGAGGACCTAATACTGGTTTCATGGAGATGGTGGTGTTTGAGTTGAAACTTGAAAAATGGTATTTCAACAGATTAAAGGAGGGGTGAGCACACTAAAGATACAGGTAAGTAGGTAAACAGAGAAATGTAAATCTTGGGATCTTTTTTAAAAAGATGAATAGTTACATTTGGCTGGACCATAGAAAATTAATAGGAAAGAAGCCTGGAAAATATGCTGAAGCTCAATCATGAATGAGATTAGAATATCAGTTTATGAAATTTGGATTTTACAAAGGGGATGACAATTAGCCGACTGTTACAAGTCCAGGCAAATATTAATAAGGGTTTTCAAGATGCATGAGGGCTTTCTAGCATATAGAGCAAGTGGCATTTTAGCAGCTGAACCCGTAGAAGTGGGAGACAGAGTGGATATAAAGTGTGAAGGAAAAGAAGGAGTCCCAGGTCACTCCTGGGCACTGAGATTAAGATGTGGAATAGAAATGGGACTATGAAAAGAAAGCCCTCAGTTGGGGAGGAAGTGAAATTAGATGGAACATTTCAGAACATATCCAAATGTGTTCCTGGGCAGCCAGTGGAAGCATGGAAATTAGTATTTGAAGAAAGGTTAGAACTGTAGATTATAGGTTTGGGGTCCACTTATAAGCCAGTGATGCCTGAAAGCCTCGTGAACTGATAAATAAAGAGAATGGATTACATATAAAATAAAATAATTCAAGAGACGTTGTCAGGACATGAAAAAGATCACTGAAGGATAAAGGATAGGTGGGAAAAAGAAACAACAAAACCCAAGCCGAGGATGGAATATGGAGGACACCCACATTTTCAAACCAGAGACGGGTCTGGACAAAGATGGTTATCAGAAAGGCAAGAGAGAGTGGAGAGAATTTCAAGGACAAGAAGTTAGGAGACAGGAGGAATAATGACCACAGATGCAAAGCTGGTGGCTTCACAGAGAGGAAGCTGCTTGGAGAGAAATCATCAAACAACAGAACTGAATATATAATAATACTGTTATTAACTTACAGTTGTATAAAACATTTGCATAACTTATCAAGCACTTTCAAAACTCCCAAGCAATGTATGAAATTGTACTAATAAAGTTGGTTTCTAAAGCAAGGTTTCAAGCTTAAATCTTCATTTACAGAAAGTGTGACCAATGAGGAAACCAGCAATAGATCAGAGAAAAGGCTAATTATCATTTAGAGTGTAATTAATGCACCTTATAACTAATTAATAGAGACTAACCTCTGTGAGACTCTCAAATTCCTACATCATTTGTAGGTGGATCAATTTTATATACCTGTCTCCTATTAAAAAGGGTAAGTGACCACAGTTTTGAATTTAAAAAAGGAAAAGGTAAAGGTCAGCTTTAATCTTTATAACTATAATGAAAATGAGACAACTTTTTACTAAATTCAAAGGTTAAATAAAGGAATCAAGAGAGAGAAAAGGTGTGTCTAGGACAACAATTTTTAAACTCCAGAAGATTAAATAAACCTCAGAGGTAAACCGTGAAACTATACAAATCTCCTCTCACCAATAAAACATTTACCTTTTATTTTTTTAAGATGTTTTCTTTTCCTAAATATATATCATGTAAAAAGATCTTTCCCTGCAAGCAATTTAAATGCAAAGTTCTACGAAGGAAAAACTGCAAATTGAGCAAATTGCTTCCTTTATTATTTTCTAAGTCAGTACCTCAAATATAAAGGCCATTTCATTTGGCTCATCGGGAAGTCCTTTTGTTTGTTAAGGTTAACTATATTTAGTTAGGAGAAGATAATTCTATAACTGCTTTGAAGGGTAACCTTGACTTCTCTGATAAAACATTCCATTATACAGCCTTCAGCACCATTACTAAATATTAGCACATATTGAAGGGATGAAGGGCCGGATTTGTCGAAACATTACATTTGAATACATACAGACCTTATTTTGACCTTAAATTTGTAATACGGCTTACAATCTAAAGATTTTCACAAAACTCATCTCACTGGACTCTTTAAAGAACTCCACTTCGTAAGCAAATCAGAGATTAGAATTCCCATTTCACAGACGAAGAAAGTGAGTTAGAGAGGGGAAGCGACCAATCAGAAGACCTATTGTAAGTTAGTAGCAGAGCCCTGTCTCCCGTATCCAGATCACGGCCTGGCAGATATTAGATGCTCACTAGTTCGTTCTTTTTTTCTTAAGATTTATTTATTTATTTATTTATTTATTTATTTATTTATTTATTTGACAGAGAGAGAGAGAGAGAGAGAGAGAGCACAAGCAGGGGGAGCAGCAGAGGGAAAAGGAGAAGCAGACTCCCCGCTGAGCAAGGAGCCCGATGTGGGACTCAATCCCAGGACTCTGGGATCATGACCTGAGCCGAAGGCAGATGCTTAACCAACTGAGCCAGCCAGGCTCCCTTGCTATTTCTTAAATAAATGAGTAGATAGTGATAAATTCAAGTCAAGTGGAAAAGCATCAACAATAGTGGCTGCATTAATAGAATGAGGACAGAATCTGAGTTATGAGAGAATGTGTGAAACTTGAGTCAGCATTCTGAAGATAGTCTTCTTTTACTTGTTAGAATAGGTTTATTGAATATAAATCACCCATTTCAATGGACAATTAAATAATGTTTAGTAAGTTTACAGAATTGTGCAGCCATCTTCACAGTACAATTTTAGAACATGTTTGTCTATCATTTCCAAGAGATTGTCCATGTCCATTTTCAGCCATTCTCCATTCCTACCCTGAGTCCCATGCAACTGCTAATCTACTTTCAGCTAGAGTTGCCTTTTTTGGGGATATTTCATACAAATGGAATCATACAGTAAGTGGTCTTTGTCTGGGGCTTCTTTTGCTTAGCATGCTTTTTGGGTTCATCCATGTTGTAACATGTATCAGTAGTTCACTCGTTTTTATTGCTAAATAATATTCCATTGTTTGGACAGACCAGATGTTTTTTATCCATGCACCAATTGATGCATACTGAGTTGTTCCCAGTTCGTTGAAAATCAATTGACCATAAATTTAAGAGTTTATTTGTAGATTCTCAGTTCATTCCACTGATCTGTATGAAAGATTGTGTTCTTGGTTGCTTCACACTCTACTATTTACATATTAATTCACTTGATAAATATTTTTGAGCCTCTATAATACACCAGACATTGTGCTGTGCAGTGAGGTTGAAAAAATGATGAATCTTCATCTTTCGGTAGGCTCAAAAGTAAGGTAAAGTGTTGTTGAGATCTGCTTTAAAGATGATCAAAGAAAAGTGCAAATGTCTATTGGGTTTCTGGTTACTCTATCAGAAGAGACTTTGAATAGTTATATTTCCTTATGTTTACTTTTCTGACCCCTTGTCACAATTGGGGATTATGGGATTATAGATTATATGCTTGTTTATAGTGTATGGAAGGGCAATGCTGGAGAGGTTGTTTTTATTTTTATTTAATTTATTTATTTATTTGAGAGAGAGAGTGCACATGACAGGGGGAAGGGGCAGAGAGAGAGGGAGAGAGAGAATCTTAAGCAGTCTCCCTGCCCGGCGAGGAGCCTGACACAGGGCTCAATCTCAGGACCCTGAGATCATGACCTGGGCGGAAATCAAGAGTTGAAGTCTTAACCGACTGAGCCACCCAGGCGCCCCTGGAAAGGTTATTTTTAAAGCAGTTAGAACAACATAAGTGCCTAGAACACAGAACACAGTAAGTGATACATATGTATCTGTTAATAATAATCTGGTTAATAATCTGTTAATAATAATATCTCGTAAGTAAATGTTGCTGTCATCAAAACACGAATTCTCCCTTTAAAAAGGCAAATCTTCCTATCTTCTGCCTCATTTTTCAGTTTTCTGGACCTGTGGGAATGGAGACTGCCTGCTTCATAAAGTGTTAAATAGTTCACCTAAATTGTTTCTTTAATCACATTTTAACACTTGGTATTATAGTTCTCAGAAGATAGGAAGATTTTATACAAAGAATAAAGAACAAGGAAGAGGAAAATAGAAAATATCTGGCTGGGGCCACAAAGACAACCTTGTTTGGGATGAGAAGGAACAAGGACATAAGTAGGGAGCCCAGAGTTAACTTGGCCTTTGGGGACTGACTGACAGGATCTACTGCATTTCTGATCAAGGGGCACATTTACAAGAACATGAAAGTTATTTAAGTCTTTGGTTTGCTAACATGGTGCCATAGGCAGGAGCAGCTCCATCGTGGGCCTACAAATTTATTTCAACACAAAGTATGCTCTCTATCAAAAATTTTACTAGAAAATACTCTGATCAGCAAGGTCAAAGAGTAATTTGTACAGCTGCATTAAGGGACCAACTAGAAAGATGAAGAATTACTGAAGTGGACTCCTGGCAATGAAAACAAACGAGAATAATTTCAAATGGCTAAGAACAATCTTAGATAATTTTGATGATTTAAACCACAAAAATATTTTTTTTAACTTTTATTTTTTATTTTTTTTAAGATTTTATTTATTTGATAGTGACAGAGACAGCGAGAGAGAGCACAAGCCGGGAGGAGAGTGAGAAGCAGGCTCCCGCCAAGCGGGGAGCCCCTCGTGGGGCTCGATCCCAGGACCCTGCGATCAAGACCTGAGTGGAAGGCAGACGCTTAACCGCCTAAGCCACCCAGGCGCCCCCTTTGAAAACTTTTAATACTGAGAAAGTTCATTCTTGACCCTTGTCTACTGGAATTTACTGATATAATTAGAAAAAAACTATTAAAGTTGAAATGAGTAAACATACCCATCTGCCTTCTGGAGAGTTCTCTGGATTGTACTAAAAAGCTCAAGTGCCCAGAAGGCAGAGGTGGGGCTGCCATCAGGATTCATTCTGCTCATCATTGACGGCGGTACTTAAAAGTCAATCCACGAAATGTCAAATTATAAAGTGGAAACAAATGATTAAGCAGAATGGAATAGAAATTCTGGAAGGTTTTGGAAATCATTCTGATCCTTAGAAAACACTATCCATTTTACTTTCAAAAGATTTTTGGCTGTATCTCATAAAAACCTGCCAGACTGGATATTGCTTTTCTGAATGATCTTATGTATATCATTGGAACAATAAAGAACTATAGATTTCCCTTTTTCATCTTGGCTTCCAGGAAACTTAAAACTGAATTTAGTGTCAGATTGCTGCGTGGTTCTCCAAGTTGGATTATCTTTTTAAATTGTATTCATACTTTAAAATGTCAAATCCAAATGATTATTTTGTCTTTTCTTTTTTTTATTGTAAGGTACCTCAATTTAAAAAAAAATCAGGCCAGAGTATAATTTTTCTAAAAGAAAGAATTCTGAGATACTACATTCCAAATCTCTCACCAACCAATAACTTCTTTACCTTTCTGCACTCACAAACATATTACTACCCCAACCTAAATCCAAATAATCTAAAGGATTATCTTTTTCACCAAGTAGAGGGAATCTTCCTTAGCAATATGATTTTATTTTTTTAACATCCTGTGTATTAGTAAGATTAATGATTTTGTTTATTTTTTAATACAGTTAAGTGTTAATGGAAAGTCTATAGGAATCGTTGAAAGACAACATCAGTATATAAAAATCCATAATATAGATTCTGAAATCAATATTGCAATATAACCTGAGAAAATTCTTTTTAGGGAAAGTTAGGAGCTATTGAGATAAACACAAGCTTTTTTTTTTTTTTTTAATCTTTTCACTTGCAAAGTGTATGTTTTTCTTCTGGTAGCATTTCATTTAAAATATGAATTCTAGCAGAATAAGATCCATACCAAAGGGGACCACCAACAGGACAACTATTCAGCCATGGTTTTATTATAGTACCATAATATTACAAACTAGAGGTATTTGAGATTATACATATAACAAGCATTATAACATAGAACATAAATATAGTAGGTATGCCATTAAAAACAAACTGAAGTGACATTGCATGATCGTGATAAGATGTTATTCTAAACTTCGGCCAACAATCAGAAATAAATATGCCTGGAACCTATTCTGGACATGCTGATTCATTAAGCTTGGAATAGTGTGCTTCTGATGTGCGGTTAGGCTGAGAACCTAAATCAGATCACAGCAAATCTGGACATCCTACCTAAGGAAATCATCAAAAATGAAAAAAAGAAAAATGCATAAAGATGTTCATCACTGAATTATTTATAATAGCAAATTAGTAACTTGCTATTAACTAAATTAAGTAAACTAAGTTATATAAATGGACCAGCAGGAAGCTATTTATAATAATGAATACGGACAATTTAAAGACACAAGATTTTTTTTAATAGTAAGAGTCCACTAGAATGTGGGTTCCATAGGTCTTTTGTCCCTTTGGTTTCTATCCCTGAGTGCCTAAATAGTGTCTGACACATAGTATGTGCTCATTAAATACTTGTTGAATAAAAGAAAAACAGGATACAAAATTGCACATATAGTAGTAGCTACATATATAAAGAATTACCTAAAGAAATCATTAAAATTTGAAGGGAATGTGCTATTTGTTTCTCATTCATAAAAAAAATCAAAAGCCAAATAAAAATTTTAAGTGAGAAACTGTGTTCACAGCATCTGTTAAACTATTATATGGCAAGGTAATTCAGATTTTGACTATGGAAACTGGGGATTCATGAAAACATTTACTCACAGATTCTCCCAGATCAAAAACCTTAGAATTCTAATCAGTCAGGCAAGGGTGGGAAGGTGGATCTTGGCAGGAAAATGGCAGAGATGGGGTCCAAAAGAACACACAGATAGACCCTGCATGTCTCAGAAAAAGCAGCAGTAACAACCTCCCCCCCCAACCCCATCAAATGCTTTCTATAGATTGAATCTGATTCTTGACACTTAGCTGTGCTCCTAGTCGATGTGGAGGGCGCTCTGGCTCTGTGTGTTTAATCTCATTCATGGCAGAGGAGGGCTGTTGGGCACATAAGGTGTGCACAAACGCTTGATGATTGACTGGTTGATTGGAAAGAGGAAGATAGGAGCCTGGAGGACAGACTGTCAGTTCCAGATGGTTCCCTGAGGAAGAACAGGAGGCAATCCAGGAATCTCTGCCCCAGAAAAACCACAGGCTGTCAATTACATGCATCAAGCAATGTGGAGAAGAGGCAAAGTGGAAGCGAAAAAGAACCGAGAAGTTATTCTTCTTGAATGTATGGTTTTTGCCCTATTTTCATCTCACCTTTACCAGTTTGCAGGATCTTCTAGGGAGCGCTTGGGTCCACATACAATCCCCTAAATGTCTATACATCGCTTCCCATTTTCGTTGTGATTAAAGTAAAAACAAATTGGCTTCATGATTCTGTTACAGGTTTTTCTCCCAAGCACCATCCTTTCAATAATTTTTCCTCTTTTTTTTTTTTTGAAAAAGTTTATTTGCTGCCAAAGAGAAAGTGTGGGTCTTTGTTATTAATGTTGTAGAAATACAAATATGTCCACCTCAGAAAGGAGTCTTCATTAACTCCCACAGCCCAGAAAATTAAGGCATGCCTCATCAGGATCCGAGCTTGCTGTCGACTAAATTGCAAGGGACTAGTTGAGTTGCCGGGATTCATAATGCTGATAGAGCGGTTTCCACGTGAATGAAGGATAAACAGCGATTAATTTCAGCCAATAAATAATGGTTTGAGGCCCACATTGAAAGAGGAACAATTACTTTTCCATTTTTCCTGCCAAATGAGCTGATAAGAGAAAACAGGGGAGTTGGCCACGTAAATCAGTCTTAATTTTATCTTCCCCATTAAAAAGCAGCCATTAAGACCATCTTCGGCTCATTTCATCCTCCTCTTGTTTCACTTTTTCAATTTGCACAAAAGGGGGGAGTTTGCTCGTCATAAAATTTCACTTTGGCCAACCTATCATTTGCATCTGGGCCAATAAATAGCAATTAGCATAAACATTTAAATCAGGAACTGGAACAAATTCTTGTTCCCCCAGCAAGCTGTTAAATTACAGTATTTTACTATATATAAGAAGCACTAAACAAAAGATCTGCCGGGCACTATTATCCTCTTTCGAATAGGACATGGTTGAAAGAGAAATAATAACTCCAAACCCACAAACTTCTCACTCAGATCCAGGTGTCTGTCTCCTGGAGTCTTGACCTGTAGAATCAATGTTTCTTGCCCACTGCTTAAGTTCTCAACCAAACAAGTAAGTTTCAACTCAGTTTTGTAAAGGATAGTAATTGCAGTAAAAATAAATACATGCCCTGCATTATTATTTAAAGATGATCAACAGGAGTTGTTTTGAGCTCAAATCAAAGTCTACTGCCACAAAATGCAACAAAAATGCAATAAAATGCATAGGGAGATGCATAGGGAGATGAGAACTGGCTACTTTTGGTATTAAGGTGCCCTCCTGAGTTCAGAGAAAAAACACTGGGATCAAAATCTCACTGTGAAAATCTCATAGCTTTTCAGACCCATAACTCATCCTGCCCATGCCACTTTCTCACAGTGGCCCCTGGAGATGGTTTGTTATAAGAGATCGGTTGTCTTATACAGCATTATTCTCAAAGACAGAAAAGTATCCCCACACTTGCCTTTATCTCAGCCTCATTAGATTCTTGGTTCATGTTCTCTCTTGACACATCAAAGGGCTATGATGAGGTTTATAGAAAGATATTAAGAGGAAAAATATAGAGAATAGCCCTGGGTGACTGTCTCCAAACCAAGTATTAAGCCTGGCATCTTCTTTCCTTTCATTGTCAACTGAAACTTAGTTCATTATTTATCTATGGCTCATTGAAAGTCAAGGTGAGTGCTTCTCTTGATTAGGCCCTAATTAATTTTGGCTAGAAACCCAGAGTGGAACAGAGTGGTTTTGATGTTTTTTATGAAAGCTCTCATTGGGAAGATTTGGGTTCACCAATGAAACGTTGACTGCTTCCGGTCTGCATAGATGTGGAATGTTTATTTGCAATTACATAGGTTGCAGTGAGAAGACACTGAAAATGTGAATCAGTTGTTCCTTACTATTATTACTGATAAATTATTTTCATATTTCTGCAAGACATTTAAAAAGGAAAAAAAATTGACTTACTTCTACAGAATTTGAACCTGGTCAACCTGGTGTCGACTGAAAACATAGGGGCAATGCTTCCGCCATCTCTGGAACTAGCCAAATATTAAATGCCTTTGCTTTGATTGCTCATAGGACATCAAAAATTGCATAAGTCTCAGTTTTGAGTTTACAGTTTATCAGTTATGTGGATGTGCATGTCCTCCTTGATTCCCTTCCCTTTCTAGCCCCCACCAAAATATGCACCGCCTCTTAGCCCATCATACCCGTTCTTGGACCCTGGGCAAAAAACAGGAGAAAAAGGAAAGAGGTGCTTATGTTTCACCCCAGTCTACCAGGAACCAAAGACTCTCTCCTTCTCAACTTCCTCAACTACCACCTTCCCAAAGTTGATGACGATGAATTTATTTAATCTACAAACATTTGTTGGGGCCTGATGTGTGCCAAACCCTGGTGAAGCCACTGAATGGAAGGCCTGTGGCCTCCTCATCTCAATTTTTGGGTAAGTAATTTAACAACAGAAGTTAAGATATTCACCATAAATTTCTTTTTTTTTTTTAAGATTTTTTTTTTTTTTTTAAATAATCTCTACCCAACTTGGGACTCGAACTCACAACCCCGAGATCAAGAGTTGCATGCTCTACCAACTGAGCCAGCCGGGTGCCTCTGGATCAATAAATTTCAAAGCTCTAATAATCATATTGGTTTGCAAAAGCACATAACTGGTCTGTCTCCCTATTGTCCACTGGACTGGAGTATAAAAATCAAGATAGCTAAATTACTGTTTGCAGCCTCAGCAAACATTTCAGCATACTCTGGTTGGTCTAGAACACTGATGATGGAAAACATTTTGACACATGTTCAATATTTTGTTAAACCGCAAGGAAAACCGTGTTGAGACAGTTTCTCAAGAAACCCAGGTCTGGTAAATAGACACCCTGTATGCGTCTCAGAGAATGTGGCCAGAACAACACTGCGCGTTGCCACACGGGGTTCTTGCCTAGGGCACATAGCGAAACTGCATTTCCCAGTTTCCTGTGCACTGAGGTTGTGGCTGGCTAAATTCTGGTTAATGAAATATGGACAGAAATGATGAAAGTCACTTCCCAGCCTAGCCCTCAAATATCTTATCTCCCTTCTTTCTTTCCTTTCCTCAGTAAACCTGGAGCCACCCATTTTAGGCACAGTAGCTCAAAGAGGAAGAGCAGGATTAGATTGTATGAGGAATGAAAAATCCACTTTTAGGAGATTTTAGGGCTTATCTGTTGCAGCAGCTGTTCACTTACCCTGAACACGGCAGAGTGGGTAGAAAACAAGTAGGATGATCCACCCCCCCCCACCACCACGTGAAAAATGATCTCTGCGATTGGGCCAGCCAGAGATTAGATTTGTAGAATGTCCAGAGCTACAGAAATGCTCTTTCTCATTAGCTTAGAGAATAACACAAATCAAAGTTGAGCAAAGAAAATAGTAAATTAGGGCAGAATGAGGCAGAGATATATGCATTGGGATCAGTGGGAAACAGACAATGCCCCTTCTAAGGAAAAGAATTAAATGAGCAGCTAAGGAGTTAACACGAAATTGTCTAGTCCCAGGGCAAGCTGCACAGGAAGTGGGGGAGGGGGGTAGGGAAAAACTTTCAAACAGAATTAAGGAAAATGAATGTCAAAAATTATTGAAATGCTTAAAGTCAAAGTAAGTTATCTTTAGAAATTATAGTGAGTAGTAATATTTGGAATAAAGAATCATTATAACATCCCTGGGTAAGTTAATGGATACGCTACATAGCAAACCATGTTCATCAACGTTGTTACATATATAAATTATGTATATATATAATATATATTTTTATATAATAAGTTTTTTTATTTGTATATTCATTATATATATTCATATGTATTGACTATATATGAATATATAAATAAATATATAGACTATATATGAATATATAAATACAAAACTTACATAAAAATATATTATATAGGGACGCCTGGGTGGCTCAGTCATTAAGCGTCTGCCTTTGGCTCAGGTCATGATCCCAGGGTCCTGGGATCAAGCCCCACATCGGGCTCCCTGCTCAGCTGGAAGCCTGCTTCTCCCTCTCCCACTCCCCCTGCTTGTGTTCCCTCTCTCGCTGTATCTCTCTCTGTCAAATAAATAAAATCTTTAAAAAAAATAAATATATTGTATATTCATATATATTCATTATGTAATGAATATATAAATAAAGTCATCTTATATAAAAATATTTATTATATATATACATAATTTATATATATAATGAATCTGTTTGAGGCAAAACTATTCTGTTTCATTAATCTGTTGTTTCGTGCACTAAGACAAGACATTTTTTAAAAAATTGTATTGGGGTTTTTATACTATCTTTAGTATTTTGGAGATTATGAAACAAACTGTATTGTAGGATATTCAGAAAATAAGGAAAAGTAGAAAGAAAAAAAATCAAATTCTCCTACTAGTATCTCCCAGATAATAGAGTAACATTTGTGTGAATCCATGTTATACCAGTTTTACAAACAACATGTTAGCCAAATTGAAAGTGTAGTTTACATTAAGACTTATTCTATGATTTTTTTCCCTACCATTGACTTCTTATTAAAATCTCCTATTGGTTTTCCATCTCGAGAATAGCAAAACCTAAATCTATGTACGGTGGGGCCCACCAGGTGTGCCCAGATATTGGCTCCCTGTGCTAACAGGGCTAGCTAGTGAACGTCAGGTGCCAGGAACCCCAGCCCCTTATGCCAGTGCTTGTAAAAATATCACAACTTTCTATGTCGGCCGTGACATGAAAAGGATTCAGAAATACTGTAGACTATCATCTTCTCTTCCAATAACTATTTGTGGATATTTGTATTAAATTTGTTAACTGTACTTATAATCATTATGTATTGTAATAAAACTTACTTCCATGTTTATTACCACTCCTTTATATCATTCCTATGTTTTAATTCATTTTTCATTTTGCTAGAGTTTATCTTTATGGTATTTCTTTTCAGGTAGAGTACAAAAGTGTATATTTTTGAGCCTTTTTACCTGAAAGCCTCCTTATTTTGGCTTAGCACATGAGTGATAACTCACGTTGGTATTTAATTCTTAGGTCACGATCTGTTTCTCTTAAAAGTCTGCAAACATTTTTCCATCATCTTTTGACATTTAGTGTAGTGGAAAAGAAGTCCGAATGCTGTAACTAACTGTAAAATAATTGTTGTTATTTTTATTTATTTTTAAAACTCAACTTTTTCCAATTTTAGGGTCTCTTAATCAAATAGGTCTAGATTTTAGATCTCTCTTCAAATTCTAGATTGATATTTATTGAGCTCAGAATTGTTTTCTGTTATAACTGTGATTAATTCTGTCCTTTTGCTCTGGGTTGTTCCTCTGGAATATAATTAATTAATTTAGCTAATTTTTCAAGTATTTATTGATTACCTACTATGTGCCAAACTCTGTGTTGGAAATTGGTAGGTAGAGTGGATATGGCAGTGAGCTAGAATGAGTCATAACAATTAAGGAAAAGTACAGGACCCTAAGTCCTAAGAAGATGCTTATTTATAATACTTAAGATGGGTATTCATTCTTTATTCTCTGTGCCTGTCATGTTCTCGTTTTGTTTTATTTGGTCATTATGCTCTGCATTTTATATAATTTTTTAAGTTTAAGACCATCACTCCAAAAATTTTCTGGTTTCATTTTTGCATATAACTGCCTTTGATGAAAACTTTAATTCTACTCATATTTTGTGCTTCATAAATGCTTTTATCTTTTTTAAGATATATTTATTTATTTGAGAGAGAAAGAGAGCACAAGTGGGGGTGGGGCAGAGGGAGAGAAAACTAAAGCAGACTCCATTGCTGAGCATGGAGCCCCACATGGGGCTTGATCCCACAACCCTGAGATCATGACCTGAGCCAAAACCAAGAGTCGGATGCTTAACCCACTGAACCACCCAGGTGCCCCATAGATGCTTTTCTTTTTCTTTTTTTTTTTCTTAATTTTATTTATTTATTTGAGAGAAAGAGAATGAGAAAGAGAGAGCACATGAGAAGGGGGAGGGCCAGAAGGAGAAGAAAACTCCCTGCCGAGCAGAGAGTCCCATGCGGGACTCGATTCCGGGACTCCAGGATCACGACCTGAGCCGAAGGCAGTCACTTACCCGACTGAGCCACCCAGGCACCCCATGCTTTTCTTATTATACCTGTCTCCCCTCTTATCACATCCTTCCCTTCAGTCTGTTCAAAATAAAGCTCTTGTTCCTTTACTGAAGAGACTGGCCTCAAAAATCTTTTCCAGCCCCAATTTTTTTAAATCAATTGTGATATAATTCATATACCATGGAAATCACCATTTTCAAGTATATAATTTAGTGGTTTTTAGTATATTTTTAAGGCTATGCAACCATAACTATCTAAATCTAATGCCAGAACATTTTCATGACGCCACAAAAACCCTGTACTTGCTCGCAGTCACTTCCTATCTCATCCCACCCTCACCTTCTGGAAACCACTAATCTGCTTTCTATCTCTAGGCCTATTTAGGACCCTTCATATAAATGGAATCATACAATAAGTAGACTTCGGGGTCTAGCTTCTTTCACTCAGCATAATGCTCTCAAGATTCATCCTGTTGTAACATGCGTGAGTACTTCAGTCTTTTTCTTTGCCGAATAATATTCCATCCTATGGTTGTACCACTTGGGCTTCTCCATTCATCAGTTGAGGGACAACTGGGATGTTGTCCCCTTGCAGCCATTTTTGAATAATGCTGTGATCAGCATTTGTATACAAGTTTTTGTGTGACCATATGTTTTCAGTTCTCTTGGGCATATACCTAGAAGTAGAATTGCTAGATCATGTGGTAAATCTCTGAGTTTTAAGGAACTGCCAGCCTTTTTTCCACAACAGCTGCACTATAGCACTTGATAATAGTTTCCTTTTGATTTAGTTTGGTTGTTGTTGCTATTGTTGTTGGTATAGCTGGCTAGTGAATGCAAAATGCTAATTCACTGTGGTTTTGATTTGCATTTCCCTAATGACTAATAATGTGAGCATCTTTTTATATGTTTATTGATCATTTGCATATCTTCTTTGGAGAAATGTATATTCAAATTTATCATTCATTTTTTAAACTGGTTGTTTCCTCTTTTTGTTGTTGAGTTGTAAGAATTCCGTATATATCCTGGATATGAGAATTTTATCAGATATATGATTTACAAACATTTTCACCCATTATGCAGATTGCCTTTTCACTATCTTGACATTGTTTTTTGATTGACAGACTTTTTTTTTTAAAATTTTACTCAAGTCAAATTTATATACTTTTTCTTTGGTTGCTTGTGCTTTTGGTGTCATAGCTAAGAAACTGTTGTCTAACCCAAAGTCACAAAGATTTATGCTTATGATTTCTTCTGAATTTCACAATTTTGCTCTTTCATTTAGGTCTTTGATTCATTTTGCATTAATTTTTCCATATTGTATGAAGTAGGGGTTCAAGTTCATCCTTTTGCAAGTGGATATCCAGTTGTCCCACTTGTTGAAAAAAACTAATCTCTTCCCATTAAATGTTCTTGGCCTCATGCCAAAAATCAATTGACTATAGGTGTGTGGGTTTATTTCTGGTCTTCAGTTCTCTTCCATTGATCTATATGCCCATTGTGGTGTCAGTACCATGCTCTTTCGAACACTGTAGCATTGTAGTAAGTTTCAAAATAGAGAAGGGGGAGGTCTCCAACTTTGTTCTTCTTTTTAAAATTGTTTGGTTGTTCTGGGACCCTTGCATTATCATATGAATTTCAGAATCAATTTGTCCATTTCTGCTATAAAGTCAGAATTTTCACAGGCATTGCATTGAATCAGCAGATCAATTTGGGTAGTACTATAATCTAACAATATTGTCTTCTAATCTATGACACAGGATATTGTTCTATTTACTTAGATCTTTAATTTTTTTCAATAATATTTTGCAGTTTATAATTCTTACACTTCTTTGGTTAAATTTATTCTTAATTATTGTATTATTTTTGCTTCTATTAGGAATGATCCTTGACCTTTTATTTTGAGAACTTTCAAACTTACAGAAAAGTTAAAAGAATAAGTAACACGATAGAGTCCCATGTACCCTACTTTCCACCCAGATTCACCAATGTTAACATTTTGACATATTTACTTTCTCTTATGTTCTCTATTTCTTCTGTCTCAACCACTCCCTTTTTCTTCCTTGGAAAAATATTTCTAAATTTCAGAAAAGTGATTTCCAAATGAACATCTTGAATAATATCCTTTATATCATTTGAGGACCACTAATTTTTAAAAGAGTAACATTAAAGAAAATGCTACTTGGCCTTTCTTTGATGATCTTTCACCTCCCTTCATGTTATAATTTTGAATGCTGTTTATAACAGGGCATGAAAGACAAGGATGGTCAATAACACCTCCAACTGCCAAAATGCAGATAAATTGGTTTCTCCTGTCACACATTCCGTGTCATGCGGCTTGGGGCAGGAACAAACATCAACAAAGAAATGGGAAGCCCTCCATGCACCTCAAGGGGTGTCTTTTAATTACTGCTGCAGTGTTTTATGGGAGAACAAAGGACAAATAAAGACTCTTTTAGGGAAAAAATCATGTAGTTCTATTCATTCATTCATTCATTCATTTAATAAATATCATTCAAAAGTCTGTTATTATCAGGTGTGGTCTTGGGTCCTAGGGTACAGAGATGAACACAGACCTGGTCCCTGGCCTGATGGAAGTCGAAGGCTAGTGTGATGACAGACCATGAGCAACCCGATAAATATATGCAAATCTATAATTCTTTGCCAAATATTTTGGTGCTTAAGGATATCAAAACAGAAAGCATTTTCTCTGAGAACAGAAAGTATTTTCATAATTTTGTTAGCAGTGATACCTGATCTGTATTGACATAAAGCTGTTTTGTTTATTCATTTATTCATTCATCCATTCCTCTTGATAAGAATATTCATGTCTTTCATTACAGAAATATTAATGTCCTTGACTACAAGGTGCTGTCCCACACTCTTTAAAATAAAGTTTATGCACCTTATCATCTCTCTAAGCGAAAAAACAATCTAAATTCTACAATACACCTGGCATCAATATTTCAAGTAAAGGGAATAGAAGATATTTAAGTGACAGTTAGTATGAAGGAACCTATCAGGATGCAGTGATAGTAAATAGTGAGGGGCAGTTGATTAGGGGCAGATTGAATCCATTTGGGAGCAAAGCCCTCTCAGAACATACAAGCTAGGACCTGAAAAATAAGAAACCAGCCATAGGAAGTTTTAGGGAGGAACCGTGCAGAAAGCTTGTTATAGGCAAAGGGAAAACAAGCAAAAATTCTCCTATGAGGTAAATTTTGTAGCTGGAATGTAGTAAGTCTTGCTATTTTGGGAAAATAGGGAAAGATTTCTAAATCCATCCACAAATGTTAAGTCTACCTACTCTTCCTTTCCCTGCCCCCCGCTCTTTAACCAAGAGTGTTCTAGCCATTATGTGAGAACTTTCCCCTCCCACAGAAGGTATGTTCTGGAATAAGAGACCTACCTGACTGGAAAAATCTTAGTGGCCTCTGAACATGGCACTCTGCTCAGAGTCTCCTGTCAAAGGGTACTATTTCTCTGCCCAAATAGTATGTATCCGCCTAAAAACAGGTCTTGCAAAAATGGCTTGATCAACAGCTGAAATATTCCATCAGACCAAATTTTGGCGTTATACTTAGAGAACCGATCTCACAGGCCTCATTCCCAGCCCCCCTCCAAAAATAAAGGTATTTTGTTGAATTCAAACAGAACAAGGTTATATATGCTTTGTGTTGAATTCAGGCCAATTGATCTGAAACCATAATGAAATCAAAATAGTTATCAGACAAGCTTAAGCACTTTGGCTTTACAGAGAGATGCTAAATGCCCCTTCATTACACTGTGGAAAGCATCTCCTAGCCAGGGACAGTATTTACTCTGTTGAGGACAGGGCCAGTGCATGACAATTCCTGTTTGGACAAGGATGAGTTTGCAGTGGTAGGTGCTTTGTGAATCTACTTATTAGCACACTTATGGTCAAGGCCCAGAAGATTGGCAGATCTTACCAATGTTAAGTCTGAGAGGTGGTTGTAATTCTGCCCAGATAGCTACAAAGAGTCAGGCAATGGAATTTTGACTGGCAAATTACAGAGCAAATTACTTCTTATGTTAAGACTCTCTGTTGTATGAATAAAAATTTCTTCATAATTGTTAGAGGTTCGTTAAAAAGAGTTACTGGAACATATGAAGTAATTTCAATGAGTTCAGTTTTGAACTCCTCTAAAAAAAAAAAAAAAAAAAAAAGGACTGCTAGGCTGTGAACATGACTGCATATCTGTAGAAAAAAATATGTTTTTATACAAAATCCATTGAGTCTAAAGCAGCATTTACATGATGGCAACTACTAGATTAAGAAGAAAGTTCTGTTATCTGAATGTTTAATCATAGAACATCTACATCAGCATAATGGAAAATAGCTAATAATTGGCCAGATGTTTGGTTTTTCATGTGATTTGTTGTTTTCAAATTATTTTCTACCCCAGCACACCTGAGGGTTACAACACACCCCATCAGTTAGAGTAATTCTCGAGGGGAGAGGGGGGGCCTGTTCAGCTCTGGATGGAGGGAGGGGGCTGGAAAAAGTCCCTCGGGTGACTCTGATATGCGCCCCTAGGGGACCATCATGTGTCAAAGACTAAGTAGAAATGAGGCGTTTTATGAGTGAACTGTTGCAATGGTATCACGCTGAAAATGACATCATCAATTATGGTATTTAAGTCCTCCATTTTCAAAGGTAAAAACTCTAGGCTAGGCTTACATGAGTCGAGATAGAAAACCAGATAAGAATGACTGAGGGGAACTGATCAACTTTGAGGACTGCGTGAGAATACTGAGACAAAGCTGTCCCTCTACCTTCTTTCTACATACTCTTTGTTGGGGGGACGGGGGTAGTGCTCACTCAAGCAAGAAATCATTTCAGTCTGTGTCTTACTTATTTGTTAATCCATTCAACATGCATTTTGGTGAATCTACTTTTCTGTAGAGTATTCTACTGGGTTCTACAATTCCCTATTGTATAGCCCTGTTAGTTGCCAGTTTCTCGGCCATTAAAAAAGAAGTCTTGAATTGCTTTCAAAAACCAGTCCAATAGATGCATTTCGGCATTAGGAATGTAAAACTAAATTAAAGCTAGTTTTAACTTTGAAAAGTGAATTTCCTTTATGCTTTTTTAAAAAGCCACACCCAAAGTAGTTTTCCAGTTCTGTGTTCTGTATATTTGTATAACTACATATCATATGCATGTGTCTACATGCCCATGGTACGCAGACACACACAATTTAACTATATTAAACCAAGGATTAATGTCTAGAATTAGGTGACTAATATACCACATGAGCTTGGTCATTTAATTAATATCAAATGTTCAAACATAAAATAAAAGAACTCTTACCCTCACTCTAACATATAATTTACCTAGACAATTAAGAAAGATGGAATCATAGAAGTATAATATGCTAATAACTCTGTTCTCTTTACCTTGATTAATTGTTTTGTTCCTGACCATGCCTGGGTGGATTCCCAATTTCTGAGGTCCCACTGTATATATATCCAAATGTGAAGGTTTTTCTTGTTTCCTGTGACTCAGAAGAAAAATAGGCATAGACATATCAATGGGGCTTAAAAAGACAGTTAGCTCCAGAAATGACCTTGACACCTTCCAATTGCAAAATCTAACGGCAAGCTTTTGTGATAAGCACAGTTCGGTTACATGCCCAATTACAAAACATTTTTACAAAAATTATTCCTCAGAAAGAGTCACCTTATATTTGAAGCCATAAATGCTCTCTCATATCCAAGGGGTTTAGTCTCAATTGCTTCCTTTTAAAAAGCAACATATAGTTTAAGAAAGGAAATAAACAACTCTAAATGATTTCAATTAATATCCTTGATGGAAACAGTCTAAGATGAAAATATAACACAAGTTAGTAATTATTCAGAGAGTATATACCACAATTACCGTAATATCCGCCATTATATTCAATCTTTTAAAGATCAGTTTAAAAACAGCACAATGCTGTGAAGAGCACAAATGTACACTTACAGAAAAAGTAGAAAACCATAAGCTATCCAAATGCAATATGAATAGTCACCATGGTTTGGGATAATATTTTTAGTGGCATGATCATATATAAATGTAAAGGTGTTATATCTCAAAGAGCTTAGAAGAAAATGCGAGAAAAGCCACTGGAAAACTCTTTCATGACGAATGATGCTCAGTGGTGGTAAAGATACTGATGTCAAAGATAGGAGGGAAGAATTTGAATAAGACTGTGCTGTGAAATGTGAGAACAGAAAAATTTTATAAAATCACAACATTAAAAATAAACAGCATATGTTTATGCTATGTATGTATAAATCTCTAAAGTAAATGATATAAGCAGACATTTGACTATTCCAAATATATCTTAAAATTATTCATTCGAGTTCGATAATTATTTTTAAAAACTTAACAGGGGATAAATGAACCTTGCCTTATATTTCAGTTCACATTATATGTGGGCATATATGATATTATGTTTATACCCTTAAATTCCAGAGTTTAGTTCATTAAATTGTGTCCGACTTAAGTTACTTGTTCCCTTTAAATACCAAGCATTATTGTTCATCATTTAATAACAATTTCATGTTAATTGTAAAAGCTAGCTATATCTATTTTTTTTCTTACCTTTGCAAGTATATTTAAAGTCATTGCAGTCAGAAGATAATGTGTTGGTCACTTGAAATTTTAATGTTTATTATATGAATTTTTCCCAGGTGTAACGAGGCTTGATTTGGTAAATAAAATACAAGATGTCTGGTTAAATTGCAATCTCAGATAAATAATGAATAATGAGTAATAATAAATAGTGAATAATTTTTTAGTATAAGTATGCCCCATGAAATGCATGAAATGCATGGGGCATACTTGTACTAAAAAAAAAATTGAGCTGTTTATCTGAAAATCACATTTAACTGAGTGTCCTGTATTCTCTCTGGCAACCTCTTCCTAGAGTGAATTGAGAATTTACTTTTGTTATGTTTAAAAGGAATGAGTGAAGGAAACTGTTAGTGGGGTTTTCAGCATGTTAATTTTAGGGGTAGATTTATTTTCTGGATTCCCGAACATTGAAAAGTGGGAACAAGCTTAGCATGTCTTATTGACTCAGTATATACTATACCCAGTCCGACATAACCCCTTTCTCTGTCTTCATGTTGTCTTCTCTCCCACTGCTGATATATATATATATTTTACTTCCACTCTATAGATCTATTGCAGACACAAATTGCATGAAAGATGCCATATCAAACAAAGCAACGTTGTGCAGGATGCTAGAAAGAATTGTTTGGGGGGCCGCACATTATTCCAATGATGGGAATTGCTCAGTCCATCAGGAAAACATTCCTCAGAGGTGTATTCCAGAGGTGTATAAAAAAATAATAAAATCTGAAATTCTTCTTATCATCTTCCCAGCCTTCAGAAAAGGTTTTTTAAAAAGGGTAACATGTAGGATCCCGGTGTTATTTCTGCATGACATTAGTGCCCATTACTGTTCCACATACATTATAAACATTACACAAGGGTCATCAGGAGCCCTGCAGTGCAAATTTTCATAAGCGATTTATTCCTACCTAGTGGGCACTTAAGCCTCCTTTGTGTAGAGGAGCAAAGTGTGTTCCAGCAATAAATAGCAGAGAAAGCACTATCGTGTCTCTTTTCTCCCCCACAAGTGCAGGCCATGGTGGATCAGACTAATTCTTCTCCTCTTTCAAACCATTGACAGGATGCTTTGGCACTCTTACAAAAGTCATACTACTCTCGATAGTCCGTTATTGGTTAACTAGACAAAGCCCAACAGGTTGGGTGACCTATTTTTGCTTTTTGACAGGGCAAGTCAAAGTACTTAACTTCAATCACAATCTCATTTACAAACCCCCCCCCCAAAATAAAAAGCATGACAGCAAACACTAATATGATGGTAATTTCATATTGTTTCTGCTTATGAATTTGTCTTTCCCTTATTAATCATCCAATGAAGTACTGACACTGCAAAATCCTGACGGGGCTCAACAAACCATGTACTAAGGACAGAAGCACCCTATAGGAAGGGGCTCCAGGCAAACTGGGGAAGTGCAAAGCTTTTATTAACACCAGAGGCCCATTAGAGTGCTCTCTGTTCACCTTCAGTGGAGCAATAAATGAAGAGAGCTTCACAGGAGAGGACTCCTACTGTCTTTGTGCTGGTAATGCACAGCCAAGCTGTAGTCATGTTGTAACGCTTGTAAGAAACAGATGTTCCTTCCCTGACAAATCTCCTTTCTTGATTTATTATTCATTTGCTCAAATCACAATGGAAAGTCTTTGGCCCATTAATTAAATTCCAAGCAAAATAAAATTTGCAGCAGAACTCATTACTGGTAAATGACTTTGACACTTCATCAGATTTGAAGGTAAAATAGGCGACTTTAGGAAGTTAAAGGTGGAGGGAGCCTAGGCCTTTTCTGCAACCACTGCAAGATGATAAAGATTGTGATGAAATTTTTATGTTAAGTACTGATCTTGGAAAGTTCAATTTTCTCCCCGCACCCACCCGCCCCGTCTGCCCCCCACCCCCTGCACCCCCCTCCACGATCTACTTTCTGGCTTCTTTTAAAGGAAAGTCTGAAGGAGACACTTGGATTTCAAATATATTTATGTATGTGGGTAGCATGTCTTGTTCCAAACACTAAAGCACCTATTTTTTTTTTTCAGTATGCAGAGAAGCTTGGCACAATGTATATTTGATGTATTACCTTTTGAGAAAAGGTCCCAGGGAAATCTAATAACCGTGAACTGGGGCATGATGAAGGAATTAAAATTAGGACTTGAGGACAGAGCAGAGGAAATTTTGATATCCTGATCCAACTATCCCCAAATACTATCCACAGTGAAGCAAAAATGTGAGAATTTCACACCATGCATGACTTCTACCAAATCACAAGCAACTAAAGAACAAAGAAAGTCAATGCTTTCAGAAGAAGGGCAGAACTCATGGTTTTCTTCAGAAATAAAACAAGCATTGAAAATGGAATTTTGAAAATCTGAAAAACATAAGCGGCTCTACAACAAAATTTGCTTCCATGGGAAGTTAAGTTGATTTCTAGTTATGTAATGATCGTTCAGGCTGTGAGTCTTATTCGTGATCTCTGTCTGGTTGCAGTGACTCAAACTACCTTCCCATGCAATTGTGTATTGTGATAATTTTCTCTTGCAGGTATTTTTATGCGAAGGGTATCAAACATGACAAGTCTTTGTTTTTTAGATGTCACATCTTGAGTCTAGGCCACTGGAAAAGGAAATTCTTAAGAAATACCATATCAAAAATGTCAGTGTTAAGGAATAAGGCAGATAATATGTTTTCACCACTTGAATCCAAATATGCATTTCCGAAATAGGGAGTAAGGGTGAAGATCTGCCCATCCATTTTAAGCAAACTTCTAATTAGGGGGCATATGAGAAAACAAGAAAATGAATGAAAAATGGTAGCAAACATTAAGCAAAATGTGAATTCATTTTTGTTATTTCAAGGACCAAGTTCTGATACCTAGCTGCCTAAAATTAAGTTGAAATGAGGTTTCCAGACATAAGTAACTATTTAAATGAAACTCAAAGCCTCAGATTAACAGCTTTTAATAAATATTCCTCAGTAACATCCTCAAAATGTAGATTCCTTTAACTAAAGATTTATGATTATTCAGAGACAGTCAGTACTGAACTTTTGTACTGTGTCAGTGTTTGTCACACAAATGAGATGTCCCCGAAGGAAAAGGGTAATGTTCACATATTTTGGAAAATCATCTATGTTACCTAAAGAGATTGATACGAAGATGGACTCAGTGATACAACTCATTTTTACCAAAACTTTAAGTGGATCCACAAAGTTTCCAATTACAAACAAAAACAAAAATATAGTTTACATAAGCTGATAAGGAACAGCTATATTTCTACTGAAACATTTTTTTTAAGATTTTATTTATTTATTTGACAAAGAGAGCACAAGCGGGGGGAGGGGCAGAGGGAGAGGGAGAAGCAGGCTCCCTGCTGATGCGGGACTCGATCCCAGGACCCAGTCTGAGCTGAAGGTAGATGCTTAACCGACTGAGCCACCCAGATGCCCCTCTACTGAAACATTCTTCTCATTAATCCAAATGGTCTTCCTGTCAGCTATCCCAATTCAGCTCTCTGTCTTCCATTTCAGTCCTTTCTGCTTGCTCCAAGAAATAAAACTACAAGAAACAAACCTAAATGAAAATGACACAGTGACAGATACAAAAGAGGCCCATGCACATCAAAAAGCCAAAAAAAAAAAAAAAAAAAAAAAACCAAGAGAGTGTTACGAAGTCTAAAGAAGGAATCTAGCTAGTCCTTGGTGGTCCTGAGGAGACCCACTGCCTTTGTCCTAGCCAAATGAAGGAGCCTTTGGGCCTAATGCTGGATAACACGACTTCACACAAAGGTGAAGGAAGTTATAAATGATGCATCTAAATCATATATTTTTTTAAGATTTTTTATTTATTTGACAGAGAGAGAGACAGCGAGAGAGGGAACACAAGCAGGGGGAGTGGGAGAGGGAGCCGGAAGCGGGACTTGATCCCAGGACCCTGACCTCAGTCGTTAAGCATCTGACCTCAAACGCCACTCAGGTGCCCCTAAATCATATTTTTAATTTAACAAACATACCACAGTCTTTCTGTCAAATAGGTTACCATCTATCAAAGTAGTCATCTTAGGTGACCACCTACTTGTTCTAATGACACTGTCACCGCTCAAAAACCCTGTAATGCCGTAAGTAGGAAATGTCTTGAGTCATTATTGTCTTTTTTTAGAGTCAGATTTCTTTTTAGATCATGAATGATATTATACCACTGATGATCAAATTATCTGCTTGATTTTATGCCTAAATGAGATTTGGCTATTTCAAAAAAAAAAAAGCCCATCTTCCAAAAAATGACAATTTTCTATTAATCAGGAAATTCTCAGGTTCTCAAGATTATTTCAAAAAAGGAGCTATAACGTGTTGCATTTATGTATACATTCCCAAGGTGACTACTTTGAAGGGGGCACCACTCATTTGGATGAATTAGTTCTAGCTTATTAGCTAAAATGTCATGTTATAGTTATACAGAGCCCTAGAGAGTAAAGAAACCAGTATATAGATATTTCTGTTCCCTTATTTTTGTCATACTAATGGACTGAAAGTGGAAGCATGAATGTAATAATGTCACAGACCCCTTCAGCACCTGCTTCTGCATCTGAAAGTACAAAATAGCAGTTGCCAAAGCTTTAAAGGTACCTATCCATTCTTTGAATGCCCCCAAATAAACGTATTAAGAGAATACACTGTTACAGACACTTACATGATAAAATAGGTATGTGGTGCCTGAATTATTATGAAAAAAAAAAAAGTCTTGAAGCAACTGACAAGAAAAGTAGAGTACACATAGAAATAAAAAGATGACTGTATAAAATGGAATTTGAAAAATTGAAGAATACCAGGATCCAAAGGTCAATCCAATAAATGTCAAGACCTTTCAGGGGTAATTAGTTGAACAAAAATGTACTTTAAAAAAAAAGAAGAAAAGAGAAGGTGGAAGAGGAGAAGGAGATTGTGGCAGTGGATTTTTCCTTCTGTAGGTTTGTAAAGAAGGAGGGGCCATAGATGTCAGCTGTAGGCAAAAGGAAAGAATACACCATGCTGTTCTATTACGAAAGGAAAAACATTGACAATGTCAAGGTTTGACGGCTTAATCATATTTTCGTGGTACCTTAATAGCCTTTTTTGGTTGGATGATTTAGTTACTTAAAACAGTGGGCTGAAAGCCACAGTTAGAAGTTTATTTTCTGATTCTCTCCCTCGACTCTAGACTTTTCCTGTAACTCCACATGGCCTCCTTAGAAATAAATACCTTTTTAGAAGGAGGTTGTATGAGTCAGGTATACGGATCAGTACAAATCCATGCCCATTGCAATAAAAGTAATCCCTAAGAGTAATTCAGATGATACTAAGTCCATTTGAGGGATAGACAGGTGTTGTACAAGCTTTTAAAAAATCAGAAGATTATTTTATAATATGTATTATAATAGACATATAAGTATAAGTAACATGCTGTGGGATTGTAGGTACTTGTTTGGGGAAAAAAAACCCAAAAGATAAATGAAGTCTGCTAAATACATGTTCACTTATCATGCAAAACAAAATACTAAATTTAAGAAACATCAAATGTTATCCAAGTGAAATTCTAGTTAAATTATTGGAATGAAAAATAAAAGGGCTATGCAAATTCTTGGAAAATACTGTTACAACTGCTCGGTTTCAACATCTAGAAAAGAACTAAATTTGAAATTTGTGTATTTGTATTTCATATTTCAAAGGCACACATTATAGCCCCACATTTTAAACTCATTGCTATATACTCTCTCAACAGCATATGATAATACTGAGTCAGATGGTCACTTTTGCCTATAAGAGCAGCCCAGACCTGATGAGTATCAGCCTGCTCCAAACCATTTCATGCTGTGATGCCAAGTGCAAGAGTTCCACTGTGACCCTGGTGAGTGGCAAGGTAGCAAAAGGCATCCAAGAAAACATAAACAAATCAAGTTTGAAGGACCTGGAAGCTCAGCACTGCAGGAATAAAGAACAAAAGGATTGGGAACACACCAGGCTTACCACTCTATTCCTCTTCATGGCATCTCTGTCTCAGAAGACACCATCTATGCCAGTGGTTCAAAATATGGAGGAATGGTACATTTTGATCATTACTTTCTGGGCTACCAGCACTTCTTTTCCTCTTCTTCATATTTCCACCCTTAATGCTACATGTCTTTGGCTAGATTTGCACACGTAATGTGCCAACATGAGCAGTAAGGGAAGAGAGCATTGGCCACTAGAATGTAATGGATGAAAGCCAGATTCACAGACTGACCAGACTTTTCAGTAATTAGCCCTCCACACAGAGTTGGCTGTTACTGAGAGTTTTAACAACAACCCTTAGTAAATGAGCAATGCACTTGGAATCAAAAGACCAAGACTTGAGTCCCAACATGGTCCTTGTTAGCTGTAAAACCTCAGGGTAAGTAATTCACTTTGATCTTATTGAGACTCAGTCTCCTCACCTATAAAGCATCAAGTTTGTAATCCTAAATTCCTTCCATATCGAACATTCTAAGATTCCGTTCACTATTTTGAATTGATTTCAGTTCTTATCTCGGACTCCGAGCTGCACACTTAGGAATGAGAAATTTCACTGCATAATTATAACAACTGTTCATTGAGGACTTATTATTATTATGTATGAACTCTGGGTAAGATGTTTTATGTATATATTTTCTACTCTTTCTAACAATCCTCCATCTCCCTTTTAGTTGAGAAAACTGACACTGAAAGATATTAAGGAACTTTCTCAAAACCACATAGCTGTTAAGAGACTGAGCTGGTATTGAAACCCAGGTTTTTAAAATTCCAACATCCATCCTTCTTCCATTTTACTACACTGCCTTCTCCTCCAGGATCCCAAATAAGACATCTCTTTTAAAGACACACAGGGTTGCTTTTGCAGGGATGGAAAAGTTGAAGATGAAAAAACATTTTCTGAGCAATAAAGGTGAAAATTTAGCACAAGTGATTACACACACACACACACACACCTTGCACACATAGCTGTGCAAGCCCTTTTAAGTTAAATATCAGGAGAGAGGATTTTCCCTATAACATTGAAGTCTCACCCCCCAGGGGATTTAAATATAACCCAAATCAGCCAACATTGCTAATCCAATCAAATCTACTAAGTGTTAGGCTTGATGAGGGGCACAGGAGATATATAGCCTCTGCCTTTGGAGAAGTCTTAACCATAACAAGCCGATTATGACATATTGTAGGGGGTACTGAACAGTATGGAAAAGGAATTTCTTAAGCCAACCTAGAAATTAGGAAAGACTCTCAAGAATATATAATGCAAAAGCTGAGTCTTGCCGAATTGGCACAAGTTATACAGAGGACATGGTTATGGGGTGGTGGGAGACAACAGAGGAATGACAGAAGGCTTCTCAGGCTGAGGAAACTACGTGTTCAAGATGGCAGGAAACTCTATTAAAGGGACTCTGCTTAGATCATATCTTGCATGTAGGAAGAGCATGGTTGAAGATGAGGCTGGATAGGAGGAAGTAGACCAGATCATGGAAGTCTGTAGAAGCTTAATAAAGATGTGACTCTGTCCTGAAGGCAACTGGAGCTGTGAAAGAATTTTAAGATGGAAAGTAGTATGGTGAGGTTTTTGGGCAGAAGGTTGACCATGGCAGTGGTGTGAAGGATAGGTGCTAGAATAAGGTAAGGCACTGGACCATGGAAATAAGAATCAAGGAGACATCATTGAAAGCCTCAAGAGAGATGTGCAGAGTGGACCACACAGAACACAGAGCATGATGCATGCTCCAAGAGAGCTGTTGACAAAGTGCTATTAAAGTGCCCTATACAATCAGACAGGGTCCCAGGCACAGAAGGACTCTGAACTGAGGTTCATGCTCTGCTATTGACATCTTGTGTTTTGTAGGCAAAGTCTGTTGTGACAATGTAGCATGAACATAAGCAGAGGAGATACACATGATATGTGGGTCTGCTGTTCCTTGACACCCCACTTGTAGATAGTGTTTCCAGTGCCCCGTGAGCACAGGATTTCAGTGGGTTCATAACGTGTAGGAGTCCAGCAAGATTCAAAGCAAATATGAGATGAATATGTTATGTCTATGATTAATTAAGCAGGGGCATGGAGATCCCCAAGAGACTACTTTCCATTTGAACCAAAATGCTTCAAACACAGAAAGCAAACGATGCCATTCTAAGAAATAGGAGGCCAGAAATAGGAGGGCAATGCCTACCTAATCCTTTCATGAGTTCCTTCCTGTATCCACTCATGCTGAAGATGATGACAGAAGAAAAGAGAAAGAGAGGGCAACCCATTGTTCCTTTTCTTTTCAATTCAATCCTTCTTTTCTTACCATTGGTAAGCAAATGTAGTGAGTGGTCATAGAATATGAGCCTATCAAGAAGTGCAATAAAGCCAGCTGAACTTGTTTTGTGCAACATTTCCACTGTTTTGGCAAGAGCAAAAGACATGCATATTCAAGCTTGAAACTATGAAATATATAATTTTGCTGAATCTGCATATGATTAAATGCTCTTATATTTGAACTTAAAACTGACATTGCACAATATCAGGATGAAGGGTAAAATTGATGTTAATTTAAAATCTTCGGTTTTCTTTGCTTAGACATTAAACAGCAAACAAATAACATGTCGCAAGCCAAAAGACCATGGAAGAAAGGAAAAAGTTTTATATTTAGTACTTTTAATCTCACATTTTTCCTTTTTTTCTTTTGAACAAAGGGCCCTGCATTTTCATCTTTCACTGGGCCCTGCAAATTATGTAGCTAGCCCTGGCTCTGGGTGTGCAGAGATTTATAGAAATGGTAAAAAACACATGTGAATATTTCCAAGTAGAGAAAGACAAACTGCAGGTGCTAGACGTATAGTCCAGGGACTGGATCTGGTCTCTACAGTGTTTGTTCCAAAATGAAATATTAAGATAGAGTAGTTGGAAGTGTTTAGAAAGATTATAGCAATTTGACAGAATAATTTTAAGTCTGTTGCATCTGGTAATATAGATATCTGAGCTTTTATTTGTATGCATTTGAGCTTTTAAATCCATTTTCTAACAATTCATTTTTATTCTATTTTACAAACCTATCAGATGACAAGCATTGGGAAATTAAAACAAATAAACCAACAAAACTCTGCTGTGGCTCCATGAGTACTTTGAGAAGCCTTGATGAAAGGATCCTTCCTTCACTACAGGTTGTACACATTTTGTCCATGAACTGCTTTTGCTTTTAGACATATTATTCTCTTTGCCGAGATGCAGTCATTTCTGGGATGGATACTCAATTCTTTCTAGAAACACGGACACGGGGTTAACATTGCACAGCTACATCTGGAAGGAACTGTTCCAAAGTAATCAAGAATGTCCCCCGTTGATCACAACTTCCTCTCCTGCTATCTTTTCCTTCTCAATATGTCCCCTCCCCACAAATCTGGCTCTAGAGAACCCCCATCCTTTCCTTTGCTCTCAGGCTGCCTATCCATCTTCATCTGTCCTCCTTTGTGTGCAAGAAACACACATGGGGACCTTTGACTTGCCCCTTCTCCTTCATCCTTTTCCTGGATTTGCCAAATTTCGTGGTTTCCCAACCTGGCTACCTGTTAAAATCACTGTGGGGCCCCTTTTAAAAAAAATTCCTGGACCTCACTCTTAGTCTTTTCATATTATTATGCTGGGAGAGCTCCTGGAATATGGTATTTTTTAAGAATCCTCTGGAGATTTCAATGGCCAGGTTAACCACAAGCCTGGGAAAATTCAGTGTTCATTTCCTCCGCTGCTACTTTGGGCTGCTGAACAATGCTAAAGACTTCCATAATGACCAATTAATTCCACTCCTCCCAAAGTAATAGGACTCACTTGTGTCACTGGGGTCGCCGGCCATCTCCTTGGCTTGTAGTCAATGGGCAGCTATCAGATGAAGATCTGCAGCTTGCCCAGGTTAAGGACATCAATTCTGGAACCAGACTGCCTACGTGATGTTGACTCTGCTGCTCGCTGGCTGTGTCCAGGGGGACAAATTTCTTAGAGTCCATGTACCTTGGCTTCTCCATCTGGAAAATTGGGGTGACAATACAGTTGGGATTGTAAAAAAGATTAAATAAGCTAATACTGGTAAAGCATCTTTATAACAGTGACTGGTACACAGTAAGCGCTATATAAATCCCGCTAACGTATTAATAATCAATCAGATTTTCTAGAGTACCTACTCCAGCACACTTTGCAATCCCTATTCTGTTTCCTTCCTCTCTTCATTTAAGGGAGTCTCATATTTTATTGATAGTATTTGACATGAGCTGCTTGGTTTTCCCTCCCTTTTGTTTAGACATTTGTCTTTAATTTCACCTCTTCTGCTCCCATAGTCCTGTCAATCCCTAAGAAAGACAGATCCTTGGGGGGTTTTTTTTGTTTTTTTTTTTTTAATCCTTGGTTCTCTTTTTAGTGAACCACACTCACCCACGCCTTTGTTTCCACCCCCTGCCGCCATCCCTGGGCCTTGCGGCACTTGTGTGTCTCTCTCTTCATTCTGATTGGGTCACTAGTCTCAGTGTAAAAACATGTGAGATCTTCCTGTCTCTCAAAGTTTTGTTTTTATTCTCTCTGCTCCTCAAGTTGTCATTTCTCCTTCCTTTTTCCATCAAACTTCTTTTTGTATTCTTGCTACAAGTTTTTCCTGAGCAACTTTTCTAAGTTCATTAACCTTTTTCTTTTTTAAAGATTTTATTTATTTATTTGAGAGAGAGAGAGTGAACAGGAGGGAGAGGGAGAGAGAATCTGAAGCAGATTCCACACTGAGTGCAGAGTCCGACGCGGGTCTCGATCCCACGACCACGAGGTCATGACCTGAGCTGAAACCAAGAGTCGGATGCTCAACCAACTGAACCACCCTGCTGCCCCTAAGCTCATTAACCTTTTAAAGATTAGTTTGTCTCCATAAGTTAACCAATTCTGCTCAAGAAGCTGCTTAGTGGTTTTATTCCCCTCAGTTATTATGCTTCTTCTTTGCAGTATTTGACACATTGACACCTCCTCTTATTGAAAAATCCTTCCTTCCTTGACTTCCATGATGTTCCACACTCCTGTCCTCACTCTCCTCTCTCGTCAGTCTCTGATTTGTTGAGTAAACATTCTCCATGGACCACACTCATCCAGCCTAAGGGTTCCCTAACGATCTCAGTTGGGCTCTGATTTCCTCCCTTTATTCTCTCTCCCTTGACAACCTTAAGCAATTTCTTGATTTCTCTATGGAGATGAAATAAAATTCTCTCTCTCCACTCTCCAATCTCTATTTTCAACCACCAGCTAGGCATCACTATCTTGCCATCACAAAGCCATCTCAGATTCCTTATGGATAAAAGTCCAATAACTACTTTTCCTTTCTGAGCCTCCTGTGTTTCCTGATTTTATTAAATGCATCACTTTCCTGCTAGTAAAACAGACTTGAAACTTCAATGCTAGCTAGCATGACTTCTTCCCCAGTTTTCTCCCCTTGCAGCCCAGAATGAAGTCCATCAATTCTATTTCTACTATGTCTTTGACACCTGCTTTCGTCGTTCCATTCCCACTGCCAAAACTCTATTTCAGGGCTTCTTCACCTCTCAGCAGAGCTCCTTCAGTGTCCTGGACTCTGCCTCTGGTCTTCCCATCTTGAATTTATCTTGGACAGTGCTACCACAGAGTCCTAAGAATGTCACATTCCAAAAACCTCCAAAGGTTTGCCTCAAAAATAAAGTATTAATTCCTTAGACCAGCATCTGAAGGTCTTCTATGATCTAGTCTCAACTTCCCCTTTAGTACCCCAAGGTGGAGTCAAACCCAATTTCTCAATAGCCCCGGTCCAGGGATTAAAGTATCCTACCTCTGTGCTTTCATCCCTCTGACCCCTACCAAGACTCAATTTACCCAACTACGCTCAAATCCTACCTGTTTTTCGGTATGGGTGCCTTGAATGGAATTTAGAAACAAGACTAGAGGCTTGTCCTCCACAGATTGAGACAGTTGTTTGGCAACTGTAGATGGAAAGGTAGGCCTATTTACTTTTGATTTCCATGATGACAAGAGTCCAGTGGTCTAGAGGGCTACTCAGCCTGGATTGATGATTTGGTCTGTGCCTTAAAGAAGTGAAGAAATGGCAAGGGTGAATAATGACTGTAGATGATGAGAATTTATCTGTAACAGAAACATTCTAACTAGTGTAAAGTAATGGTAATAATACATGAATAGTTGAGAAATCTACATATACTTACATGTACACACTAACATAAAATAGATTATAATTGCTAATGCTGTGATTTAATCATTTAAAATAATAGAAAAGATGTATAAGAATATTTGGACTTCAAATGGATGGCATTTTTTTTTTATTGGGATAAACAACATTATAGGAATGGAATACCTGAGTCGTATCTCATTCCAGCTTTGTCTCAGCTTTCCTGGATCCCCCGGCACAACATGTTTCCTTTTTGAGCCTCATTTTCTCTACACAGGGACAGCCAGACAGCTCAGGAAAAAACTCTACCCAAAAATACAACCCTTCCTATCTCTCCTCCTGTCTAACCTTACCTTCTACCACATTCTACCTACTGAAACTTATTTCCAATAATATGTTTCTTTTGAGGGAATAAATGTGTATTATGATTATACTGTGCTTTATAGTTCAGTTGCTACCTCAGCCAGACCTCTTTCAAAAGGTTTAGTTTTACTTTACCAAGGACTTTTTAACTTTGCCAATTGAATGCCATCTAAATATCCCAATGGTCAAATATATGGAATAATAGGTCTCGAAATGAAAAAAAAAAAATGAAGACAAAACACAAAGGGGAAAGAGTGAATTGTGGGAATTAAACAGATTTTAAGTTGTGTACCAAACGGATACTTTGGATGTTTCTTGTACAAGTTTGTCCTCCACAGCCCAGCCAGACCATCCTTTTTCTGCACTGTTTATATCCAGACATTGCATGACAACAGAACACATTCTCCTGAGTAAAGAAGGAGTGTGTAATGTCTCTTTGCTACAGGTAAAATGTATATCTTTCAAAATATCAAGTTACATCTAGTGGTTAGAACCATAAAACTTTCAGCTAAATTGCTTCTTATGAATGGATCATGATATAAGAATGTGACATGCCAAAGCAAGAAACAAAGACACGAAAATGCAGGGATAATTTGGGAATACAAGGGTTGACTTCAGGTGTGACCTTGGAAAAGTCATTAAGCCTCTGGGCCTAAGTTTTTATAACATGGAATAATAACTTGGATTTCTATGAAAACCCAGTGAGCAGCTCCCAAAGCCAGCAAGCAACCAGGTATTCTCCCAGCAGCCGCACTATTCTCCATCACGGACGAGGGCTTTATATTTTCCATAGACAGACAGATAGACGCAGATATTAGAGACAGGCCAATGATTAGATAAAGTTTGCTCTTGCGTCAAATAATGCAAGTAGTCAGAACACACGAAAGCTAAGTGTAATAATTCTATCAAGGTTTAAATACTCAGAAGCTTCCAGGGCAAAGCTGTTTGAGCAGCATCTGAAACATAGCTTCTATGGGCAGCAAACAGCCGTTTTACATTTAATTAGGCAAAGAAACTCCAGCTGAATGGGTTAAAAATTGCCACTATTTCACAGTAAGTGATTTTCTTAACCCCCAAGGGTTCAAATTACTTTGGCAGGAAAAGCAATTATGCAATTAATAGGGGAAAAATCTCCAGAGCTCTGTAATTTGCAAAGAGGTAAAGGTTCTGCTGTGGCCTGCAGGGGACAGCTGAGCAATGAAGGCTCTTCCTTTCTTCCTTCCTCCCTTTCTCCTTTCTTTCTTTCTTTCTTTCTTTCTTTCTTTCTTTCTTTCTTTCTTTCTTTCTTTCTTTCTTTCTTTCTTTCTTTCTTTCTTTCTTT
>NC_058408.1:13353789-13516598 GCF_002201575.2 Neomonachus schauinslandi | reverse complement strand
TTTCTTTCTTTCTTTCTTTCTTTCTTTCTTTCTTTCTTTCTTTCTTTTTTTCTTTCTTTCTTTCTTTCTTTCTCTTTTTCTTAATTTTGACCATACCCGAAATAAAAACCAAGGATATTTTAAGGAGTAGGAAAGCACCACAGCTCAGATAATGTCCTGCCAGTATATTCATTACAGACTCATCAGAGTGGATGCCTGCAATCGGAAGATTAAATACCCATTTACCAGGATCAGAAGAGAGTTTGGTTTTATAATGTATTGTCCTCTATTCCCTGGGAGGCTGCTTTGTTTGATAAAATGCTGAGTGTGGTGTAAAAATATCCCTCTCTCTGTAATTTGCACTCCTCTCCATTTAAAGCTATTCTTGCTGCAAACGAGAATTGAAAGCTGCTAAAATTAAGTGGTGTCAGTTCTCAATGACACTTTAATGATAGAGCGCTCAGCAAATGAGATGAGAATGAATTCCAGCATCTCTGCTAAAGATAGTAACCAGCCCCAAACACTGTAATGCTCCAACGGGGCCACACTTCACCAGCTTCATTCATATTTAGTAGAACTGAAATAGGGAAACTATATTTAAATGACCATAAAAAGGAAGGTGAAAATAACTGATGAACATTGGTTCAAAGCAATTGGGAGCTTGGGGTTGTAAGTCTAAGATAATCTTTCTGGCTGAGCACCCTACTTCTGTACCAAGACACTCTCTCCCATGGATATAGGGCATTTTATTTCAAGGGAGTAAATGTCCCATTGACCAAGAAAATCTTCTCTGATCCTGTGACCAAAAAGACATGAAGCTTCAATTCATTTTATAGAAGGTACTATAAATACTTGAATTCTTGGCTTGACATTCTTTGTATTGCGGTGTTCTGGCTGACTTGAGTGTCTGGGCACCTTCGTGCCATCATGGAATCATTCATGGAGAAGGACTCTACTCTCACCATGAGCGGAGAGCAAGTTCAGGGACAATCGCCATAACCCTCCTGAGGACCCCCCGTGCATCAGACAACACTACACAGAGGGCCCACTGGAAAAACACAAGGACCTAACTGGACTGTCCTTCCAACCCAAGTTCAGGTGGTCCATATCATAGTTAGAGTCACTGGGATTTCATCTTGAAGGCAAACTTGCCCAAACTTTCTTTCACAGGCATATGACTCAATTCAATGCTCAATTTCAACATCCAAGGCTATAAAAGTCACCCTAGGAAATTAAAAATAGATATATAGAAAATGACATCTTTCAGGTGCTTACAATCTACTTAAAGGGACAATTAGACCACCATTAAAAAATCTGGACAGCTATCTATTTCAAAGTGATCCCTAGACATGTCTACACGAATGAGACACAGACTCTACAGATGGATACATAGGAGAGGAAAAGTCCAATTTGAAAGGGAGAGGTTGTTGGTTAAAAATGGCTTTCAGGAGCAGGTAATCTGGGAGGGGGCTTTGAAGAAGTTAAAAACCTGGATTGGTAGAAAAGAATAGGGAAGGAGTTCTGGCATGGAAAAAGCATGGAGCAAAAATATTGACACAACATTATACGGAATAATAAGAGACAGGCTGGCTGTCTCGGGAAGAGTCCCGAGATGCAGGCATAGATCCCCGACCCCCTCACGGGGGTATTGTAAAAACTCAACGGGATAACACATGGGCAAGCAACCAGCACAACGAGATCTAGCAGGTAATGCACAATAAATGTTATTCCGTTGTGCTATTTCTGAATCGGGGTGAGACATAATGAGCGCGATGCTTCAGGAAGAGTGATCTGTGCAAGATGAACTCAAGGCGGGAAGAACTGTGGCTGGTGCAGCCATCCGGCCACAGGGTGACTCGCACACCTCACCGCTGAGAATAGAGACCATATGTCACTGGATTTCAAAAAACCTGCCATCTGCCATCGCAGCCGTCCGATGGACCTCTGCCGCCCGTATGATGCTGGCCAGGGGAACTTCTGGACAATGTATCCTATTGTAAAATGTAGTTCACACATGTTTCTTGAAATTGCAGTCTGGGTTTAGAAACAGGCAGATGTGGCACACAGGAAACTGAGGAAAATAGCGAGACCGTTGATCACTCTTCGATGCCAAGGCTTCATTAACAATCTTCTGGAGAGCACTGGAATTTCTTCTGGCAGGGTGCCTGTAAGTGTTTGGGAAAAATGCTTCAAAGTTTATAAATGAATAGCGAGCTTTGCGATCCTGATGGCAAATATTGAAACAGTTTTATTTCTCCATCTCCTGAGCATGTTAGTGGTCAGGTGGTACATACAGCCAGATTAACTGCCACCATGCCGGCCTCCTCGGAGCCTTCACATTCTCGCACACCATCTATCAGCTTGGCAATGACCGGAGAAGGGTTGCAATGCATTAGGACTTTGTGGTGGCTAGCGTGCTGGCAATATGCTTGATGCCAACCCACATGCCTCTGATCTTTTACTTTTGACAAAATTGGTCAACAAAGTGGTTATGAGTTCTTAACTTCAGAAAGTAAGGGACACCGAAATGAATTACTTTGTTTTTGTGGAATGGTCTATGGTTTGGGTTTATTTTGAACTCATGGTAACTTTTTATCAACTTCACTGGGGTATAATTTATGTATTCTAAACTATGGTTTAAAGTATATATATTTTATGTGTACAATTCACTTGAAATATACACTGAGAGTGCATTAACATTAAGAAGGCTAAAAGAAGAGGAAAAATGAGCAAAGAAAGAGAAGACACGATTGGTGAGGTAGGAGGAGAGCAAGGAGACGTGGTGCCCTGAAAACCAAGTGAAGAAAGTACATCAAAGAAGAGGGGTTGATCAATGATGTCAAATGCTGATACTCCAAGTGATATAAAGAATATCCATGATGGGCTTCCCAAATGACCATATTAGTGACCTAGACAAAAGCACTTCAGATAGAAAGATGGAAGAGAAGTGGATTTGAGTAGGTATGACATAAAATGGGAGGACACTAAGGAAAACAGCCAATATAGACAACTCTTTCTAGCCGTTTTGCTACTAAAGGATGGCTCCGTAGCTGGTGGTCAAATGGCAGAGACGGTCTTTTTTCACACCAGTTATCTTTCTATCTGAAGTGCTTGAAGGACTGGTATGGTAGCTGTATGCATTGATTGAAGCGAATGCATATTACATCTAAATTATACAGATTATAGTTTACTTTCCAGAGAGAGCATCAAACACATGTTGACTGACTGGAGGTCACATGGGTTAGGACTCCTTTGGTCACAAATAGCATAACCCTTCTGGAGCCAACATAAGCCAAGAGAGGTTGGTTATAGGAATAGAAGGGTATCTTGCAGAATCTGAGGGCACAGATGTAGTTGCCTTTGGGAACAGGCTGGAACTAGGTATGGACACCTGCAGTATCTTCATCCACATCTCTGCTCCTCTCTGTGCATCTGTCCCTTTCTTCCCTGTTTGCAGGCCAGTTTCCTCTGGGCCTCCTAGGTCAGTGCTGGAACACACCTCCATCAACAACCTCCCCTTGGCCCATTCTCCAAACAAAATTCCCTCATTTACCCAACCATGTCAAGTGCCCACCTCTGAACCAAACATACAAAGTTGTGGGATCATCTCACATTGTAAAACTATAGCTGTAAAGATTAACTCCTGTGGACAGAAATAGGCAATTCCTGGATTATGTGGGGGCCAAGCCTGGGGTAGACAACACAAAATATAAACACTGCACAAATGAAGAAATCTTCTGAGTACAACAAAAGGAGGAATGGTGATGTTGACCAGCTAAAAAAACAAATCATTTATACATGCATACAGAATTCACAAAAATATGTGTGTCCATATGTGTATGTGTACATACATAATACACATGTATACCAACATGCACGTATATTTGACTTGAGATTGTGGTATATGACTTTACTGGAACATTTATCTTCCTGATTGTGATTTATCCAGGCGTATAATAAAATTGATTTATATGCAATTACAAGTGCACTGAAACAGGATAGAAATGCTAGATAGAAGAGGAAGTCTTGGTGGTTACTTGCACACCTGCCCAGTCACATATTTTCTAGATGAGGATATTAAGAGCTGGAGTGACATGTGTGAGATCTTTTACCTGGTTATCAGAAGAGCCAAAACTTTTTTACCTACTCTAATCCTACCATCTGCACAAACACTGCCTCGTACTAAAATTTTCTTCAAACACATAATATTCATATGCATAACTAAGATATATCTGGAAAGCGCTGTCTTCATCTTTAAAGATGAACTGATGGAAATCATACTCGTTGTATGGGTTGAAATTTAAAAATATATATGCCTTTCAATTTACTTTGCTAGGGAAACAACAATCTATTTGATTGGAAGCTATAGCAGCACTTCCATACATGTGAGAAAACTAACCTTGAATCAAGCACACATCACAAGAAAAGAGGAGGCCTGGGATAACGCCCCTGGCAGTTTGGAGCCTTCTAGATGCATCCACGAGAGCAGAGGAGACAGCTCATCACCCGCGCCCCAATTCCCCTCAGCTCCAACGTGTCCTCCAAGTGGCAGTGCCTCTTTTCAGACAGTGTTAAGAGACAAAGCAAGAATATTCTCTTTTGAGTGTGTCACAGAAAGTGTCTTACCAGCCTAGTTAGCAGAGAGTCATCTTTTCCGGTATCTTCCATCACATCTTATTAGATTTAGGATACTGTTATCCTACTCACCTAGGAGATTACAAGTGTCCTTCTGATAGCTAATGTCACAGGTAAAATGTTAAGCTGTGGACATTTTAGAATAAAAAAATCAGACTGATCTCTCTAAAAATTACACTAGAAAGAGTGTCAGGATTTCATTAAAGTTTGAGTTCCAAGTCAGCTTTATCAGCTCTTCAAAATTGACCTGGTATTTAATCTCTCTGTACCTCAGTTTTCTCTCTTCGAAACAAAAAGATAACAATAGTTACTTGTTAAAGTTGTTTCTGAAATTCAGTTAGGTAATGTATACAAGGTTCCCAGCATCCAATTCCTGCTAAAATAGAACAGAACAAAATGAAAAAAAATTTCTGTTGTCCTCACCCTCAATTTCCTTTCCTAACCTCACCCTTGCTCCTATCTCCTCTAGTTCATGGTAGGAAAAGTAAAACTACATATATTACACATGATGTTCAGAATCTCACTTGCCCCAAAATGTATGCTTCAGTGCACAAATTCTCACTTTTTACTTCCTATTTAACTGATGATCTCTCATTATTAATGTGTGATTCTAAACAAAAGTGAAGAGTCGATAGTCAAAATACCCAAATGCTGCCCAATTTATTCATTGCTTTCTCAACTATATCAAAACCCAACTGTTTGTCTTTTAACTAGTTCAGCTAAAAAGAAATCTGAAGTGGACATTCATGTCAAAAACCACAGCAGAGATCTTGACATCGCTAACAATCTTATTTTAGTTGCAAGTCTTGGTTGTTCTACATGCAGTTCACACTTAATAGAGTCTGTGCTTTTCTCAATTCTCAATCAGTAAATTTTACTTGATATGCCACTAAATGCCCATGCTAGTTAATAAAGGACACACACACATGCATATCCATATACTTATGTATGTGAATATATGAATAATAGGGCCGTTTATTCAAGGGACTTACAGTCTTGCTAGAATAGTCTAAAAGTGAGGACTGATAGGAAAATCTTATGATGTAAATAATATTACAATAAAAATATCAGCATAAATTTTTATGCTATGATGGACTGCATTTCTAGCAATATTGGAGGCAAAATAAAAGTGATAATAATCAGAAAAAAGAATCCATGGTCTCATAAAGTTTATAATTTCTTCTAATACAATACAACTTGCAATATAGCAATGTGGTGTTTTAGTCAGTGTCATCTTAATGTATTTTTATATTAAATCTAGTTTAAATCCTGATGTAATATCAATACAATTTGCTTATTTATACCAAGCAAATAAAAGGTATGTGTGTAATTGGACCAGATGTATTCATTCAGGAATTCGAGCCTTTAAAAATGAGGAATTTAAATTTTTTAAAGAATATATAAAAATATTTCATCAAATAAAACTATCTAATGAAGTTCAGCTGTCTAAATTTCTAAATCCAGAAACAATATTGGGAATTTTCTGATTTAAATCTATAGATATTCAGGGAATGAAAAATAAAACAGGATGCCATATGGCTATTTCAAATGTATAAATGTTTAATTGATTTTTTATATTCTCATTGTATAGTGTGATTTTGCATGGATATAGCCAAGGAATTTTTTCTTCATGCACAAGCTGTTTATATAGTGTTTACTAAATTCCCTAAAGTGAATCAATTTTGGCTTATTCTACTCTTATAAATGTGCAAAAATTATATTAAGTACATATGTATATATTTCCAAAGAGTCCAGGGAGCTAACTGTAGGAATTCTGTCATTCAGCAAATATTTATTCTGTGCATGCTATGGCCAAGCACTAGGATATAACAGTGAGTAAAAACAGGCATGATCTCTTCCCTAATAGAGCTTGTAGTCTAATGGAGGAGAGAACTAATAATCAAAGAATTATAGAAATACATCTAAAATTGCAGCAATGATAAATACTATGAAGAAGAGTTGTGTGGTGCTAAGGAAACTTACATTAGCAGAATCTCACCCTGTTAAGGGGATCAGGGAGGTCTTTTCTAGAAAGTGATGCTTAAATTGAGTTCTGAATGAGTTGATTCAGAAACTAGAGCATTCTAGAGAGAAGAAATCAAATGTACAAAAGCCCTGGAAATGCAGATCTTGTAAGACTTGGCCAGAGAGGGCTCAGAGATGATCTTCGCTGAAGAAGATGTTGAAGAGGGGCATGCAGACAAGACCATGCATTTGAAGAATTTTTCCTTTAACCTGAAAGAACTTCTAAGCATTGAAGGTTTTAAGCAATGGGATGGCATAATCAGATTCACATTTTTTTTTTTTTGCTTCCAATGCAGTTTTATTCTTCAAAACCTGACAACTAACAAACATAATTTTAATGACACTTGTTTTATTTAGAGAGTGACAATTAGCCGGCTTATAATAAAAAAAATATAGAAACACACCCACTTGAAATCTAAAGCACTTCAAATATTATAACTGTTGGCTTAAAAAGTATTGATATTAATAAATGATGTTACCTAAAAATGGAAAAAGCAGAAGAAAGAAGAGATCAAACAGTTTAACAAATTACGCTGATAACTTAAAAATTAAGAAAAGAGTCCAATCCCACATGAAATGAACCAGAAATGTGACAGAGAGTTTTTGTTTTTTGGGGGTGTTTTGTAGTTTTGTTTTGTTTTTGGTAATGTTGAAGTTAAGAAGACAAATTCCAATTTGAACTTCCTTGAAGAAATAACTTCCTCTCCTGCAAAATGCCCATAATAAAATGAGATTTCTTTTTTATGGGTATGGTCTCTCATAACTTTTTAAAAAATTTTTTATTGTTTTGTTAATCACCATACATTACATCATTAGTTTTTGATGTAGTGTTCCATGATTCATTGTTTGTGCATAACACCCAATGTTCCATGCAGACCGTGCCCTCTTTAATACCAATCACCAGGCTAACCCATCCTCCGACCCCCTCCCTTCTAGAACCCTCAGTTTGTTTTTCAGTGTCCATTGTCTCTCATGGTTCGTCTCCCCCTCCGATTTCCCCCCCTTCATTCTTCCCCTCCTGCTATCTTCTTCTTTTTTTTTTTTCTTAACATATATTGCATTATTTGTTTCAAAGGTACAGATCTGTGATTCAACAGTCTTACACAATTCACAGCGCTCACCATAGCTCATACCCTCCTCAATGTCTATCACCCAGCCACCCCATCCCTCCCGCTCCCCACCACTCCAGCAACCCTCAGTTTGTTTCCTGAGACTAAGAATTCCTCATATCAGTGAGGTATCAGATTCACATTTGATAAACCTTGCTTTGACTTCTGCATGGGAAATAATGGTGACAGGGACCGGAGGAAGCATTTGGTAGGCTAATTAGTAGTCTATGTGATAAAAAAGTTAAAATAATGGTGACTATAGATACAGAAAAAGGATTATATTAAAAATATAACCAGGAGATTCTTTTCTGGCTAAAACAATGTAGCAGCTATCACCCTTTTGCAGTAAGCAAACATAGAACTGGGCAAAATATATGATGCAACTCTTTTTAGGTATATAACAACAAACAGAACTTGAAGGAAGGGGAAGTCAATGAAGCAAGCCTCATAAATGACATAGCTCTCTGATTGGGGGCACTTTCCCTACTGCTAGTGCAGGAGGCAGAGCTTAAATGGAGCAGTTACACTGAACTCAGGAGACAAAGATCAGAATTTAAGGCTGCTGAAGTGGCTGGAATTTGTAGGACAGGGTACCTGAGAAAAGGGAGTTCTGCCAATATGAACATACTTGATACCACTGAACAGTTATGTATGTTTTACCATAATAAAAAGAAATACTATTTCTAAAAAAAAAAAAAAAAGTGGGGATGAGTCATACAGGGTTGGGAGAAGTCCTTAGAAGTCTGCATTGGACGTTCACCATGAACCCTTAGTTCAAAGCTAGCTGTACATGAATAGGCAAAAACTCACAAGACTTAGCAGGGAGTGACCTACACAGCAGAAAGTTCTGTGAGACTGAGAGCCAAATGGTGATCTCAGAGTCAGTGCTGAGAAACATTTGAAGTCCAGTTCAACCAGAGAAGAGAGACCTAATAAGCTTCTCATGCATTTAGTTGAGAACTCCCAAGAGTCACAATTTAGAAATAGGAGTATTGCTACACCCAAAGACTAAAGTCAAAACCAAAATAAATTCACCTTAACAAAAATATAAAACCAATATTGACAGGTTGAAATGGAGCTGCCAGTAATTTGTCTTCTAGAACAAAATTGAACACCAGTTAAATGAGCTGACATAATATAGATAGGTAATAATAACATATCCCTACAACATATCATCCAAAATGTTTAGCATATAATTTTAAAAATTCTACATATACAGGAAAATATGGCCCACAAGCAAGAATAAAAGGAATGAACAGAAGCAAAATCTGAGATGTCTCAAGTTGGAATCAGTAGTCAAGAACATTTAAAGAGTTAGTATAAATATGTTCCAAGGCTTAAAGGAAAAGATAGTTATAGTGAATGAAGAACTAGGACTCTTGGGGTGCCTCGGTGGCTCAGTTAGTTAAATGTCTGACTTTGGCTCAGGTCATGATTTCAGGGTCCTGGGATCGAGCCCCACATCAGGCTCCCTGCTCAGTGGGGAGTCTGCTTGTCTCTCTGCCCCCTCCAACCCCTGCCCCTGGCTCAATGCACACACACATGTGTGCATGCTCTCTCTCTCAAAATAAATAAATAAAATCTTAAAAAAAAAGAACTAGGAATCTTCAGCATAGACATGGAAATGATGAAAGGAGAATCAAATAGAAAAATCTAGAAATGGAAAATATAACATCTGAATTTGAATAAAAAACAAAACAAAATACCTAACGGATTTAACATCAATTGAAGCAAAAGAGTCAGTATATTTGAAAAAAAGATCAATGGATTTTATCTGATCTGAAGAACACAGAGGAAAAAAAGTTTAAAAAACCCACAGAACAGAGCTTCAGTTACCTGTGGGACAATATGTAGAAGCCTAACATTCATGCATTTTTGAGTCCCAGAAGGAGAGGGGAAATAAATAGGACAGGAAAAAAACTTTGAAGAAAAGTGGCTGAAATTTTTCAAAATGTCTAGGATAATACAAAGAGAACCACATAGGCACATTTAGTCAACTGCTAAAAACCAAAGATATAACAAAAAAGATATGAGTTTATACCTTAAGAAGCTAGAAAAAGAAGAGTAAATTAAAATATGTAGAAGTAAGGAAATAAAGATAACAGATGTCAATGAATTAGGAAATAAAGAGAAAATTTACAAAGAAAAAAACTTGTTCTTTATAAAGTTAAAGAGTAATGAATTGACACATTACCAATATGAGGAACAAAAGGTATACTACACACATTTAAAGAATAATTTAAAAATTATGAATAATCAATACATTTAACAACTTAGCTAAAGTGCACCAATTCCTTTGAAAATGCAACTAGCCAAAACTGACACAAGAAGAAATAGAATATTCAAATTGCCCTATATCTATTAAACTATTTAGTTCATCCTCAAAAATCCTTTCACAGAGGGGTGACATCATATCATGGCAGTGTGATCATTCCTTCTTTCTAGAGCAGAGACACAAAACATACAAAAGGGGGAGACTGAGCAAATCACCATGGAAAACCACAAATTACAAGGGTAGACAGAAACAGAAAAAAAATGGAGAAACAATGGAGAGAAACAAAATAACTAGAAGGTAAAAGATAAAATGGCAGTAGAACATCCTTACATATCAATAATTACCCTAAATGTGAAGGGATTGAACTCACCATTCAAAAGGTACAGAGTAGCTGCATGGATAAAAAAAAAAAAACAACAAAAACACCAAGATCCAACTATATGATGCCCACAAGAGATTCATCTTAGCTCTAAAGGCACACATAGGCTCAAAGTGAAAGGATGGAAGATGATATTCCAAGCAAACAGAATCCAAAAGAAGGTGGGAATAGCCATGCTTATATCAGACAAAATATACTTCAAGCCAAAAATAATAAGAAGAGACAAAGAAGGTCATTATATCAAAAAGATATAACAATCATAAATATATATGGTCCCTACACCCAAGCACTGAAACATATTAAGCAAATACAGATCTTAAAGGAGAAATAGACAACAATAAAATAATTACAGGAGACTTCAATATCCCACTATCAGCAATGGATAGATTGTCCAGACAGAAAATCAACAAGGAAATGTTGGTATTGAAAGGCACTTCATAACAAATGGACCTAAGAGATATATATAGAACGTTCCATCCAACAGCAGCAAAATACACATTCTTCTCAAGTGCACATGGAATATTCTCTAGGATAGATTGTATGATACAGCACAAAACAAATTTTAGCAAATTTAAGAAATCAATTATCTTCTTTGACCAAAGTGGTATGAAACTAAAAATCAACACGAAGAAAGTAAAAAGATCTACAAATATGTGCAAACTAAACAGCACGTTTCTAAACAACCATTGGGTCAAAGAGGAAATCAAGGGGGAAATTAAAGATTATCTTGAAACTAATGAAAATTGAAATATATCAAATATCGTGGGATGCAGGAAAAAATTCTGAGAGAAAAGTTTATAGCAATGAACATGTACACGTATTAAGTTAGAAAGATCTCAAATAAGCAACCTAACTTTACACTTCAAGGAACTAGAAGAAGAAGAACAAATTAAGCCCAAAGCTAACAGAAGGAAAAAAATAAGAAAGAAGGATATCCTTCTGTTTGGGACAACATGGATAGACCTTAAGCACATTGTGCTAAACAAGATCAGAGGAAGACAAGTACTGTATGAAATCACCTATATGTGGAATCTAAAAAAGTTAGACCTATAAGAAAACAGAGTGCAATGACGGTTACCAGGGGATGGAGGGAGGTGGTAACAGTGATGGTGTTCAAGGTGTTTAAACTTATAACTAGTAGTAAATAAGCCACAGAGATTGTCAAATGCCAAGTATAATGAATATAAACAATAATATTGTACTACACTTATGTAATGTGATAAATATCGCTAAGTTGACAATCATATTACTATATATAATTATATCAAAGTAACATACTGTATACCTTAAACTTACACAATGCTACATGTCAAATTTATTTTTAAAAATTTTTCACAAAGAAAACTCAAAATTCATTAGTGAATTCATATCAAATGTTTTAGAAGGAATTAATAATAATTCTACACAAATTCTTTTAGAAATTAGAAGTAAAAAAGTGAACATCTTAGCTCATTATGTGGCCAGTATAAACCTAATACCAAAACCCTAATAAAGATATTTTAAGAAAATAAAATTACAGCTTAATATCTCCCATGAATATAAATGCAAAAAAGAACAAACTGCTCATATATACAAAACTGTAAAGTTCAAAAACATCATGTTGAATGAAAGAGATCAGGCAAAATATACATATTCTTTAATTCCTTTTGTAATAAGTCCAAGAAAAGGCAAAACAAAATCTAAAGTGAGAGAGATTATAACTGTGGTTTCTTCTGGGGTGGGAAAAAGAAATGAAGATTGGCTAGGAAGAGGTGTAAGAGCTTTCTGGGATGCTGGATATGTTCTATATCTTGACTGAGGTCATGATTTTACAGATACATAGGTATAAAGATATATTATGATAGATGATAGATGATGATGATAGATGATAGATGATAGATAGATAGATGATAGATGATAAAGATAGAATAAAAATTCATCAAATAAAATACTTAGGATCTATGCATTTCCCTTTATGTATATTTGATCTCAGTTTAAAAAAAATATATATATATATAGGCAAAATGATCAGAGTTTGGTGGCCAGTTACATATGGCATGTGTGGAGAGAAATGCAGTTATGATGGAGTAGAGATATTCAGGGAGAATAATGGTATTTGAAGAAGATTTTTTCTTGCTTAAAACGTCTTAAATTTCTCTCCCTGCCATTGTAAAGACAATGGAAGGGATACAGGACCAAGTAAGATATGGTCTTAAAGGAATTTAAAGCCTCTAAAGGAGCCGGAAACATACAGAGTTCTGATGTAGGCAACTGTAATTCATTCATCCTATAATTGAAATATAACAAAATTCTACAGGAAATGGAATAGGTTGTTGATATCCTGTGCTGCCAAGTATATTATTCTGGCAGCTTGCTGAAGTCCATCCACAATGGATTGCTCTTGCTTTTCAACTGCACATACTAGAAGGGGGGGGGGGTTTGGCAAATAAGGACATGTACATGGAAAAATGATCATTGCCGAAGAAGGGGACACTAAAAGAACAAAGGGATGAAAATAGCATGGGAAAGCATCACTTTATAATTCCACTACATATTGATTGATAGAACTGGCATTTTTCAAGCTCTGTCACAACTGCATTATAAAGCCATCACTGTGCAGGATATTGATAAATGCTCTCAAACATGCAAATAGCAGGAGAGATCATTTTTCACAAAGTTTTGGGTAATGAGAAGGACTTGAGTCCCAGGGGGAAAGGAAAGGGAAAGGTCAGCCTTGCACTCATTCATAGGAAAGCCATGTTATCCTACTGGGCTTTGGAGTTCCAGGAGCTCTACCAGTGTCTTATTTAGTATGGGATAAGGATCCACATATTGCCTCTTTGGTTAATTGGAGAACACACAGACTCTAGTTTAAAGAAAATTCACAATTTTGTTCCATAAGCATCTATTGATGAGTTGAATTGGCTTAAACACATTTACATTCATGATAGCTTATAGTTTTCTTAAAAAAAAAAAAAGGCATGTATTTCAGGGATGACATAGCTCGTATCCTATCAATATTGGTAGAAATATGAGAGGATGATATCATTTACTGGTCATTATTTTTATATATAAAATTAAGGTAAAATATAATATTAGTTTTTAAAAATATAAATTAATTCAATGAACTTATTTTGATATCCCAAAATTGTTCCTTTTAAGTTGAAATTGTTTTAAAATAGTAGACCCAGAAGCACTAAATAAGATACATACATATATCTCCATCATTATAAATAACACTCTTTAAAACCTCTCTGTATTTCTCCAAGTTTTTGTTGAGTTAATTTGGAATTTTAGATGTGGATTTTAATAGTTAGTTTTATGACCTATATATTCTTCAGGAATTATTTTGACATTTGCGTTGCATCATGACTGCTGACAACTAATGTGAATGTAACCCCATGAAGATATGCATTGTATTGGTGCTGGGTTCATTACTCATTTTATGGTTCCACAGCTTGACCCTAATTTTTTTTTAAGCTAAGTCTTCCTCATTCTTTTTTTTTTTTTTAAGATTTTTATTTATTTATTTGACAGAGAGAGAGACAGCAAGAGAGGGAATATAAGCAGGGGGAGTGGGAGAAGCAGGCTTCCTGCCAAGCAGGGAGCCCGAAGCGGCGCTGGAGCCCGAAGCGGGGCTCGATCCCAGGACCCTGGGATCATGACCTAAGCCGAAGGCAGACGCTTAAGGACTGAGCCCCACCCAGGCCACTACCAATGCTTAAAAGCTACTCCAGGTGATGCTAATTTGCTTCTAATCTTTGAGGAACTTGATAAAATCCCAATGCCTGAACCCTATCCCCCAGAGATCTGATTTTCTTAGTTCTGGGTTCCAGACTGGGCATTGAGATGTTTCAATGTTCCCATGGTGACTCTAGTGTGCAGCCAAGGTAAGAACAACTGGTTTGAGTGGAATTGTTATGGCCAAACCTATCCTGGGACCTGGGAGAATATGAAGAAAAAGAAGGATTTGGCAGAAGGGAGGAGTGGGAGAAAGACATGAAATAGAAATGATGAAAATAACAATAATAAACACGTGAAGTGGAAAGCATGCAGTGAGTGTGAGGTGCTTTTCTAATCCCCTTGCATATATTCACTCATTTATTCCCCACAATAACGCTATTCTGTTCTCTAATTTAGACAAGACTAGGAACGAATCTATCAAGTATCTTGCTGGAGATCACATATCTAAGTAAGCGCAAAAGTCAAGATTCAAGCCCAACCTGGCTCCGGAATCCACCTTCCCCATCAGTAGTCTAGACTACTTTGCCTATAAGTGGCCTGGAATAGCTCCAAGGTTATTTTTATATAATACTAAGAACATTATTTTATTGAAATTGATTTGTATTAAAGTGGGAACAAAACTGCATTTATTATTACCTTTCTGTATATGGTTTGTACCCAAGATAATCCAACAACACAGTTGACCTCCATGTTTCACCTGGAGAGGATTCTGAAAATGTCATCTAATCCAGAAGCAACCCTTATTATGATCCAAGGCTATGTTTTCCAAAGGTATCCTTGAAGACAGTGAAAGGGGTCCATGAGATATTTTCACTATTTTTAAAACTCTAATGGAAATTGTATATGTTCCTGGCTCATTTTGAGTCAGCAGAGGCCAGTTAAGCCATCAAATTTGCTTTTGGCTGGAATTTAGAATTTAGAATTTAGAATACTAAATCTGGTATATCTGCTAACCAAAACTCTGGTTACTAAATGTAAGCACATTCAATTATTTAAAAATGGGAAAATGACTTAGTTATTATTGGCTAGCAAAAATGTTCTTTAAGGAATTTCTGAGGATATTTTCATTATAAAGGACAGAAAACAGAGCTCCATCTTGCTTAACCAAGAAAGAAATGTGATGGCTTATGTCTCTGCAAAGGTCAGGGTCATGTAGCTATGGCTGGGTCTGTGATATATGCACCCACACACACGCTTCTTCTCAACTTTGCTATCTTCTGCATTGGGGTCACTCTCAGGCAGGTTTCCTCATGTGGTGGCCAAGAGCTTCACTAACCACACTCAAGCCAACCGCTAGGGAAAAAAAGAGAGCAATTCTTTCCTGAGTACTCCAGTGACAGATTCCAGGAGAGCATGGATAGGGCATTCCCAAATCATAAACCTGCTTTCAGAGCCTGGGAGCAGAGTCAGCCCTACTTGATTCAAGGAGAGGCATTTTCCCAAAAAGATACAAGGCTGGCCAAAAGGATATGTCTATTTAAAGGAAGAAACTATGGTTGTACTAGATGATCTTAAAAGACTTTAAATATCGAGGTTAGTCTAACCCTTTCCATTAATGTTATATTGTGTAAAAAATTTTCTGTTGACCAGAATCATATGGAAGCTCAAGTGGAAGGAAATTATAGTTCAACCATCAAGTTTTATACTTCTTGAGTCATATTACTTCTGGTAATTCCAAGTATATTTTTTCAGCTTTTTAATTTTAGGAAATGTATTCTATTTTTTAAGTCTTTTTTTTTTTTTAAAGATTTTATTTATTTATTCGACGGAGAGGTACAGATAAAGAGCACAAGCATGGGGAAAGGAGAGGCAGAGGGAGAAGCAGGATCCCTGCTGAGCAGAGAGCCTGACGTGGGGCTCGATCCCAGGACCTCTGGATCATGACCAACTGAGCCACCCAGGCGCCCCTTTTTAAGTCTTAACCATAGGAAACAAACTGAGGGTTGCTAGAGGGGAGGGGAGTGGGGGGATGGGGAAACTAGGTGATGGACATTAGGAGGGCTTGTGATGTCATGAGCACTGGGTGTTATATGCAACTGATGAATCACTGAACACTACCTCTGAATCTAATAATACACTATATGTTAATTAATTGAATTTAAATAAAAAAATACATTGCTGAAAAGATAATTAAAAATTAAAAAAATAAAAGTCTTTAAAATTTGAAAAACTGCTTTTGCATTTCATATTATGATCTGGATATTTATTATCCTTTGTAAAATGGAGAATAAACTTTGAGATTCAAATTTGACGTATACTGAACCGCTTGAACTTATGTATATGAAGATATACAAACTACTGCTTAGCAACCAGGATATTCAGACAATCATTTTCATCTGGGTTTAAAACAAGGTGGGTTGAATCTCACTTAATATCAGAGTAAGGCTTTATAAGAAAAGACCAGGAACCATGTTGGATTTTGTGTTTCAGCAAGCCAAATTGAAAAAAATGGAGATTTTAAACCCCACAGTGAGAAATTTTCAGTATTTCTTGTTCTTCTGATTTTCTTGAAAACGAATCTCCCCTGTTTGCAGGGTGTCTTTAACCTTCAAACTGTCCTTTCTCCAACAGCCCTACTCCTTTAGAAGATACATGTTGACTTAGAGAAATCTAATTTGTGTTTTGTTAATGTGTGCTATCTCTACTTGCTATATTACATTAAATGAGAAATAGAGTTACCAAAAAATCGTCTTACTTGAAATCATTCATAAGCTATCAACAAGGGAATCCATACGCCAATTTCCTTTTTGCTTTATAACCATCCACAGCACTAACTTGACCTTTACCTAAACAGGACTATAATTGCAGTTAAGATTATATAATTTACAATAACAACAAAAAATTACTTTGGAGGGACTGCTACTGGGCACAAATGTCTCACAGCCATTAAGTGTATCATTCATCTTGAGAAGAAAATTATTCTTATCCACATCGACACTTTTAACATAAACTGTAGTACTCTCTGTTGGCACTTTTTTACCTACCCATTAATCTCAATAGTAAAGCCTCAGTCTCACCCACCTAGTCTCTGAAGTTTGGATGTCACTACTGTGTACAATAAAAATTGTATATTCATGAACTCCATTTGTTTTATGTCCTTCTCTCTGTCAAAGCCTCCCAAGCAGCATATGCTTTGCTCTGTGGAGAATAAAATCAAATTTGTCTGTCTTGTCATATTGTCATCAAAGTGATAGTATCACAATTAGATTAACATTTTGTGAAGGAGCTGAAGGGAGGGAAATGAAATAGGAGCACATTATAATAAAATCCACTTAACCCTTTCAGTCACAAATCCCTTTTTCTCTAGCACCCGGAGGCAAAGAAGGCAATCAGACTTTAAAATAAGTGACACTGTCAAATTATTATGATCTATGTTGGAATCAAATAGGTCAGTTACTAGGCCTGCAAGGTACATTTTCATTTGAAAGGACCATTAAGATTTTGTGACAACAACAATCTTAAGAAGTAAGACACTTCCTGGGGTTCTTTAAACTAATCAGTTTGGGACTAAGTGAGCAAAAATTGGTCAGAGTAGTTGGTGACACTATTTGACCTTTACTATATTATCACTCATTGAAGTCTTTGCCTCCAACCCCAAAATTAAAAAAATCTCACATCCTGCAATGATCAGGCCCTAGGAAATTTATTGAATTAAAATTTCTGTGTACCTCATTGAAATAGTATTTTTATTATTCTGATAGCTTAAAAAAAAAAACCTATGGGTTTCAAACAGAAAATTTTATGAGCCAGAAGTGAGGCATGAGCTAAGAATGGGTTGAAATTGGATAACCATTCTTAGGTTAGTTCTTCTGATAAGTTTTTCCTCTTTTCCATCGTGTGAAGAACAAAAGAACTCACACATGCAAGAAAGGCATTAGTTGAAATGGAACTCACATCTACTTTTTGCTTTTGCAGAGAAAAGATTGAACTACCTTCACACAAGGCTGCTTTCACTAAGGGCTACCTGGAGGGACAGGAAAAATCCTTTTCCCACTGCCCACAAAGGTGCTGGGTGAGAGCTTTCCAGTCCTTGGGGCTGCCATGGGCTTCACAGCCTGCACTGATATTGGAGCATGGTGATCTCCTCATGACCTTTGCCAATGAGAGGGCATCTTCAGAGGGTTAAGAGTCACAGGTCTTGAAGTACAGTCATATCCTAGTCAGCCGCTTAAATAACGCTTCCCCGTTCTTGAGCCACCTCTTGACTTTGACTTTTTTAACATCAGAGGGTGCCTGGATGGCTGAGTCAGTTAAGCATCCAACCCTTGATTTCAGCTCAGGTCATGATCTCAGAGTCATGGAATTGAGCCTGGCATTGGGCTCCCACTCAGTGCAGAGTCTGCTTGAGATTTTTTCCTCCTCCCTCTCCCTACCCTTCTGCTCCTCCCTGCTCCCCACCCGCTCACACTCTCTCTCTCAAATAAATTAATTTAATTAAAAAAAAAACTTTTTTTAACATTAGTCTTTAACAAGTAATCTAGCACTAAATCATGTACAATATGGTATTGTTTTCTAATAATTTATATCATTGATCTTGCCCACCTCTCCAGCATGATTTCCTATCATTTCCCTGACAACCCTGCAGGTCACACTGGCTATTTCCCCTGTCTCAACAGTTGCCTCTCTCTCATACTTCTGTCCCTTTACATACACCTTTACCTCTTCTTAACAGGTCCTCCCTTCTCACTGTGATTCACATGTCTCCAAGACTAGCTCAAGTGTCACATCCTTAAGGAAACCTCACATGAACCCCTATCTCTGGACTTCCATGGCCCCTGTCATAATTTTCCCATAAAATCATTATGATTATCTATATTTCCTTAGACTATAAGAAATCCCAAACAATAATTTACACTCATTTCTTGATCTCCAATATATAGGCCATTACCTGATTCATAAAAGTACTCTTAGAAAAAAAGAAAGAAAAAGGATAGAGAAGGAAGAAAGAAAGAAAGAAAGAAAGAAAGAAAGAAAGAAAGAAAGAAAGAAAGAAAGAAAGAAAGAAAGAAAGAAAGAAAAAGAAAGAAAGAAAGGAAGGAAGAAAGGAAGAAAGAAAGGGTTCATGACAAGTATTAAAACATTTATGAAAGACAGTGATTATCTCTAGTATGGCAGATATTCCAGAAGAAAAGTCATTTATAATGAAAAGTCATTTCAGGTTTCAATTGGGGTTGTTTACTTATGTCAGGAGAATATATGGTGCACCTTGATTTGGGCAACATATGTGACTAGAACTCATATTTTATTCTTGTGAGAAGGAGGAGTTGGACTGAGTGCAGGTCCTACCAAATGGATTTGTCACTGGCAAAACAAGCAAATTAAAATAATTTTGGTGATTAGATCATTGATCCCTGGAAAGAGGTTTGTAGTAGCATGTGGAGTAGCATGTGGAGTTTGGTCTTGGTTTTGAGTTCATCATTATTTTAAATCAATTTGTCAAATAATAATAGCAATAATAGTATTTTAAATGTTGAGAGTTTACTATAAACTTTTCATGCATTAACTCATTCAATACCTAGAAGAGCCCTTTGGATTAGATATTATTATCATCCCCATTTTATAGAGGAGGAACTGGGTTGCAATGTGCCTAATGACATGCTGATTAAATCTTGAGATTACATAAAGATGAAATAAGGAGTTATCTATTGGATCATAAAAGCAGGCTCTCAACAGAGCTCAGTAGACTGGAATAATAGATGAAAAATGCAATTACTATGGTAAGAGGAGTCTTTGACAGAAGTCTGTCTGTAAAAAAAAAAAAAAAAGAGCTTTATTAAAGGCTTACAAAAGATCGCAAATAATGGTGTTTTTCAACAGTAGGGAAATTTTCATAAGCTTATTTATTGACTCTTCTTAAGTCCCTATCACTGCCAGTAAGAGCCAGGTAAATTTTCAATATCACTCCTTCTTGGAGATGGAACTCAATAATTTGACACCAGATGCATCAGAAATTTCTGCACACAGAATTACTGAAGCCAATCCAAGTATTATTACAACATTTCATTACCATATTCCAGGATAACCTGCCAATTTCACCTCTTGTCCTTCAACTTTGTCATTTATCATCCTTAATGATGCAGTTTCCCAGTCTTGGAAAGAGCAGCTGGTAGGTACCTACAGGACACCCTCCTCAGTTAATTCTTCTCAGGTGGTGTCTCCTCACTCAAAGTGTTAGGGAACTGAGGCAATTTACAGATATCCAGGTTCAATACCACTTCAGTGTCATCATTTAGATCATTTAGACAGGAGTATTTGGAACTTTTAGGCACATTTTGTATGGAAAATTGTAGCAATTCTCTAATTCATTTCTCATGAGTAGAAACAGTCTATAAAATAAGCAATTTAGAATAAACTGTACATGTATAACCAGTTATTTCTTAGAATGTGATCCTTTTCACATATCCCTCCATAACATTGACTGAAGCCTCCAGTCTTATAACAACAACAAAAAAGAAGTAAATTTATAACTCACAACTAATTTAGGGATTAGGTACGTCTTAAAGTAATGCTCTTGACGTAGGGGTCTCAAGGGTAAGTGGTCAAACAGGAAAAACATAAAATAGCTCTCTTGGAACTACTCTTCAAGTCTATTTGGAGAAATATGATAAAATGATAAATTTTTGCTTTGGTTGTAAAATTATTTATTATTTATAAAATATGTCTGTGATATTTTTTAATGCAAGTCATTGTTATATTTCTAAATTTAAAAGATTGACTAAGTCTTTAAATTATTTTAGAAATAGTACTCCATATTTTTAAAAATCTTCTCAACTGATTAAGGCTATAGTAAAATTGCTCCACTAAGAATTAAATGAAACATCCAACTAAATGAACAATATTGTTCTCTTTCCATCCCCTGCCCCAATATTTATCAATAGGGATTCAAATATCTGTTGTAAGCTGTAACATATCAATTATAATATCAAAATAATATTTAATTTAGATATTAGAATAGCCATAATATCTAAAGGAAATACATCTATATAGATTCATATTTATAGATATAAATATACCTAAAGGATTTTTGTTTTTGTATTTTTGTCATAAGTTGTGATTTTCAAGGAATTTATCCATTTTGTCTAAGTTGATTAATTTATTAGCATGAAGTTATTCATAATAACTATATTATATACCTCAATATAAAAATTTCACATCTGTAAATATAGTACTTCTAGAATGACTCTGTGAGGAGCTTGACCAACCTTTTTCCTCAGTGAAACAATTTAATTGGTGAAAATTTTATTTTTTTAAATATACAAAGTGTCTGGAAATTGGCCTAAGAACATACAGTAAACAGAAACATTATTCAAGAAAATCTGCTATAGCTCAGTAAAAACAAGAGTCTAGAGCATTTGAGTCATGAACTGCTTTTACCCTCCTGTCACCCAGCTCTGTTTTGGAAGCTTTCCTTAGCTTTCAGCTTATATGGCTTTGGTTTCACCCTGAGAGGAGCAGAGCATCAGTGTTTCTCATCCCTTGCACATACCTTACAGCTCTGTGTTGCAAAAACTCTATTCTGAGTGGGCATAGTGCAGAGCTCTGGGGTCCCTCTCCTCATCTAGCTCTTAGGACAGAGTCTCCATGCTAGCTTCAGCATGCTAGTCAGTTACTGGGACCTTATTGCCCCCTACCCCATATTCCCTATCCCAGCATGCTTGTAGGCCAGAGAGTCCATGCTGAGAAGGGCAAGCCTAGAAGACTGGAAGCTAACATTCCCCTCCCCTAAAGAGGTTCTCTCCAGGAGAAGTAGGCAATTTTCCCACCCCTAGCTGTGGTGTAGTGACCCTGGTTCTGCTCAGGAAGGAGAGGTAGACTGGCAAGCTCCAGAGCTCCATCTTGAAGGGACTGACTTTATTTGGAAATAAAATGTCAAAAACTCCATGCCTAAGGGCATTGTCAAAGACAATGGAGATCTTGGTGGAGACCAATTAAGAAGAGTCTGCTAACTCAATGAAATAAGCAAAATCAAAGTGCAGACAGAAATTTAGAAGAGAAATAATGAAAAATAATCCTCCAGGGATCACAGTCAACTCTGTGCTCTCGAAACCTATGCGCATGTCCTAGGCTATACCCATATAAGACCAATGAGAGAAGCACATGGGACAGGCTTGAAAGCATTCCCTAAAGCACACATGAGTTCATTAACAAAGGGCAAAAGCTTTACAGACTCAAGAGACTTTCATCTCTTGACTGAACAATAAGCTACTCTAACCCAGGAACATTAGAAACTCAGGCTTAAAAATAAAGCACACTCATCCCTAGTGGTCTGAAAAATTGTATGCATGCCTAAGGCTGTACTCTCTCAGAGAGAGAGAGCGACCAGAGAGACCAGAGAGAGCACCTCTGAGCTATTAGTTTCTGGATGAACTCAGAGCACAATCATGAACTCCCTGAATTGTCAAAGTAGTCTGCTAGACACACACATCCAATGGCTAAAGACAAAAATATAACTGGCTAAGGGGACAAAAGCATAAACTTTGACTAATAATGACTTATGCTGACCTGAGGTGTCTCCTAGAATATGAAAAAATAAAACAAAGGGAAAAAAATCTGAGTAAAGACATCATAGGAACTGAACACTGTAGGGAAAATAGACTTCACAGAAGTAGTCCAACCATCGCTAAACAAATAAACAAAGAGTCAAGCAAACAATAATCAGCCCCAGAAGGATAGAATCAGTATCTAGAATTGCTACAATATATTATATAAAATGTTCATTTTCAACAAAAAAACTGTGAGACATGCAAAGAAACAGGAAAGTATGATTCATAACAACATTGGTTTAATGATTGTAACAAATGTACCTTACAAATGTTATGTAAGTAATAAAGGAAACTCACTGCACTGTCTTTGCAATTTTTCTGTAAATCTTAAACCGTTCTAAAATAAAGTTTATTAAAAAACAAAAATAAACAGAACCATGGAGCTGAAAAGTACCATAACCTAAAGAAAACATTCACTGGAGGAGCTCAACAGTAGATTTGAGTTGGTAGAAAAAAGGATCAATGAGCTTGTAGACAAATAGTGACTATACATCTGAAATAGAAACAAAAAAGTGTAGAGAGAAATGAATAGAGCCTCACTAGGAATTGTCATATACCATTAAGTGCACAAACACATACATAACAGAAGTACCAGAAGAAGGGAGGAAAAAAAGAGACTTAAAAAACATCTAAAAAAATAATGGTTGAAAACTTCCCAAATTTGATGAAACAACTAATCTACATGTTCAAGAAGCTTATCAAACTCTAAGTAGGATAAACTCAAAAAGAAAAAAAAAATCCACATGTGGATACCTCATAGCCAACGTGTTGAAAGACAAAGACAGAGAGACAATCTTAAAAGCAGCAAGGGAAAAGTGACTTATCAAAGAAACTGCAGTAAGATTAACAACTGACTTCTCATCCGAAACAATAGCAGCCAAAAGGGAGTGAGACAACACATTTAATGTGTTGAAAGGAAAGAAAAACCTGTCAACCTAGAATACTATGTCCAGCAAAACTATCTTTCAAAAAGTGAAATAAAGACATGCCCAGAAAATAAAAACTGAAAGGATTCATTGATAGGATAGGTGCCATAAAAGAAATACTGAAGGAAGTTCTTCAGGCTGAAAGGAAGTGACACCAGACAGTAATGCAAATCCGCATGAAAAAGGAACAACAACAAAGAATGCTGATAAGGATAGTCATGTAGGTAATGAGAACAATATAATTGCATATTTACTCTTTTTCTTCACTTAACTTATTGTACATATATACTTGAGATTTCCTTTATTCTCCTAGCATGTTTAAAAGATAGAAAATCATATAAAACAAAAATGATAACAATATATTGTTGGGTGTATAGCATATATTTATTATATAAATATATATACAGCACATGTATGCAATTGTATAACATATATATTAATATATTAATAACATATATATTACACACATACATATGCAATGCATTTAAAAACAATAAACAAACAAACAAAAAGAAAGTGGTTTCTCCTCTTTCATTCCCAATAATGGCAATTCATGTTCTATTTTCTGTTTACTTGAACACTCTGGCTAGAGGTTTATTAATTTTTTTAAATAATCAACTTCTTACTGTTGATTTTCTCGTCTTCAATTTTATTGATCTGCATTCTTATCTTTATTATTTTCTTTTTTCTACTTACTTTGGGTTTGAATTGAACTTCTTTTCCTAGCTTTTTCAAGTGGCAGCTAAGATAGCTGATTTTATAACTTTTCTCAGATCTAATAGAAGCACTTCAAAGTAATACATTTCCACTAAGCATTTCTTAAGCTGTTACCATAAATTTTGATATGTTGTGGTTTTATTTTTGTTCAGTAAGATATTTTTTAATTTCTCTTGTGATTTCTTCTTTGTTCTGTTGGTTATTTAGAACTGCTGTGTGTTAATTTCTGGTGACAGGATTACCATGGTTAAAAGCTACTTCACATTATGTGAACCTGAAACTTTTAAAGTTCTCTTAAAATTTATTTTAAACAGTAAATTTGTAAAACATTTTGCGATTTCATATGTGAAACCAGGATTGAGTCTTATGACATTATTAAATTGACCTAAAAAGGATACTTCATATTGAACATAGCCTCTAAAGGGGCTCAACTAAAACTTGTAAACCAGGAATAGGTCATGGCAGCCTCTTGATTGAGTGAATTTGGTCAAAGTGAATGAATTTTGAAGTGATATAGACCTAGATTGAAATTGTAACTCTAAAACTCACTAGCTGTGCAAACTTGAATAAGTTCACATTTCATAGCATCTATGTCCTAACCTGCAAAATGGAGATAATACTTACCCAATAGAAGCATACAAAATAAGTTCACGAATGTATGCAAAGTTGCTATTACAGTTATCTGATACGTGGTGTTAGTGCCCTTCCCCACCATCCAATATGGTGAGCAACAACAACAACAAACTCCTCAGAAAAAGAAGCTTCAAAGAGCTTTCATACAATTTAATTGTTAAAGACCATAGAATGCTAACCCTAAGGTTAGAAGTCATCTATTTCAACTTTCATGTTTCACTGGTGAGAAAACAGATACACAAATGCACTCTTTAAATGACTAGAAACCTTAACATAGGAATGTTCCCAAGTTCCCAAGGCCAAGTACAGTGGATCATAGTATGTTCTGGATAAGCATTTATTAAATAGCAGAATGAATGAGTGTGTGCATGTATGAATGGCCATGGATCACATTTACCATGTTTAAATGGCTCTAAAATGTCATGTATTGTAAGACACACCATTATTTTATGCATCTCTGATAAAGAAGAAACACCATCAATTAAACTATATATGCCACAGATTGTCAGATGCATCCTGATTTCACAGATATTAAAATTTGACCAAATATATATTTTAGAGTCTATGAAATAAAGGGTACATCAGTGACAGACAGAAACCCAGGTCTCCTGATTCCCAGTCTATTTTTTTAATAATAGAACACTATCTCATTCATTCAATAAAGATATTTCAAAAATCGTTCCTGTAGGCATTCGTATAAGTACAGATTTCTCTATTCAAATGAAAATACTCTTAACTTTAAACCCCTGATGAGATCACATCTAGAGAATAACTTTTTCAAATGATTTCCAGACCAAAAAGAACATAAACAAATGCAAAAATTTTGTGGATATGGAATGCAAGATAAGCACTTATAAAAACAAGAGGAATTGGAAGGATACAGTCTGGAGGTGGGTGGTGACATCAGGTAAAGGGAAATTGGGAAGCTACAAGGAAAATTATCTGCCAGCTTGATTTTTCTCCTGGTTGCTCTTGGTTACTCTAACTTTTGCTTATTGCAAATTCTAAAGGTATGGGAAAATATTCTTCTCTTTTTTTTCTTTTAGTTTTTATTATGGAAAATTTCAAACATACAAAAATGAAAGTAATAATATAATAAACTCCTATGTACACATGACTCTACTTCAGTGATTATCAACTCATGGCCCGCCAAGATTCACTTACAGCCTGCTCTACCCCTTTGTTCCTTTGAGACATATCTCAGACATTACATCATTTCATCTGTAAATATGTCAGTATGTACCTCTTGGGGAAAACTTTCTTGATGAAAATTATTCAATAGACAAGAGAAATTTGTTCTGAAATTAGAATTCCTTCTTTTCTTGTTATTGATTATTATATGTCATCCATTTTCTTAACTATGGTCCTAAAATATACCCACAGTTTTACGGATGCATAAAGGAGTGTTTACAACAGCAATCATTACAAAAGGCTGCCAACTAACATGAAAATATTGCCTAAATGGTAAGCCAAGAAATCAAAGTAATGTAAAAAAATATTTGAGAGGGAAAAATCTTAAGTGTACATAAGCAAATTGAATTATGTTTATTCATTCAATCTGAAATCAACTTTTATGAAAAACTCAAAAGTGTCAGGAACAACACCAGGTAGTAGACAATTAAATGTAATTAAAACCCAGTCATTGCCTGAGAAGCTCATTCCATTAAGGGAACCAGACACGTGGACAAAGGACACATGTTCTAGGACGCATGTTCCCAGAACACGAAGAGTAGACTTTGCCCCCAAAATGTTATTGAAGCAGAGAGGGAACAATTAATTCTTCATTCCTAGGAACTGGGGTGAGGATTGATAAATTCAAGGAAAGCTACAGTCAGGAGGCGATATTCTAGATGCCCCTTGGAAGATGACTAAGCATTGGTCAAATGGTCTGGTTTTCAGTCTAAAGTCTGCAACTAGAAATATGGAAAGTAGCTCATCTGTCTTGTAATACATACTTGACAATTTTTCCTTCGTTTTTACTCTCTTGCTATTTGTGGGATTCCTTCCTCTTCCTAGAAAATGTTAAAGTGCTTTGTAAAAGCTCCTTGCTCTTCTACTAAGTGCTCAGAGTGTAACTATTTTTCTGTACTTCATCTGCGTCTTTGGACTCACTGACCTTCTATAAAATAAGACTGCCAAGACATTCTAATATCTACTGTCATCATCACATGGCTCCTCTTGCTTGTATCTCAGTCTCTAGAATCTTGTCTCATATGAACCATTAACTTGATCTGCACCTGAAGTGTTCAAGGACATACTGTTGACACAGTGACGTCTAGAAGCACGATAGACGGCTTCAGGCCAGAGAGCTGCTGTGGAAAACTGTCCACATCTACCTAAATGAGAACTGACAACCAGCCCTGGATTTATGACATACGATTCTTCAGTTTGGAACATCAGAACCTAGCTGGAAAAAGCAACAGCACAAACTGAGTTTTTCTGTTTCTTTGTTTTGCTTTGGGGCACCTCCTTTATAAAAATGTCTCTTTATTTTAAAGGAAAATATCTCTGATGTTCAAATGATTAATCAAAAGTCATTATTCCATTGCAATGTCCAAAGTGACCTGAATGTAGCCCATGGTTAGTGTTTGTGCTGAAGAAATAGAAGGGTGCGAAGACTCTTGAAATATGTTACCCTTCCACCGATACCATGTGTGGCTTCTGCTATAGAGAAGTTATGTTGTGGAAAAAGTTGGCTATTACTAATATGTAGGACACATTTTTGAATCTTATCTCTTAGTTGATGCTAATGGTTGGCTATTTTAGCAATAGCTACTGACAGAACTGTAATCAGTCCCCAAAATAGGGTACCTGCATCCAAAGGGTTTGTGAGAATCCCTTAGATGTGGCAAATAACAGTAATACAAGTTTTATTTATGTATATTTTATGTACAAATTTTAGAAAGGCAATGAAGCTCTACTGATCTTTAAGATAAGGATAGACACTGCTCACACCTTGGGTCCTTATGTGACATATAAAACCTGAGGTAGCCTGAGACAGAGGGGAAGAGCTATAAAATGGAAGAGTTGACGGTGTAGCCCCTACATCTTCACTTACCAGCTACAGAATGTTGCAGTTTACATGCTATAGGATATTATCAATTGTGGTTAATTTTATAAAAATCAGCCCTCTTAATAACAAAAGATAAAATTAAATGCTGTATTTGTACATTTTATATTGTACAAAATCCAAAACACTTAGGAGCATGAAGTATGAAATGTCATCCTGCCACTCATGAGTCTAACCTTCAGTACTTGTCTTAGAGCTGATCAGAGGTACCAACCTGTTATGGACCCTTCCAGAGACATATATATATATATATGCATCAAGCTGGTGTAACTCCATCACCATCACCCCTTCTATAGAAGTGGTGTCAGCCCACATATATTTTAAACCTTAATTTTTTTTCACTGGCTATGTCATGGAGACAGGTCCATATCAGTACATAGAGTTTTCAGGTTCTTTTTTATGGCTGCAAGGTATTTCCTTTTATAGCTATACCATAATTGATTTATCAGTCCATAAATAATAGATATTTATGTTGTATCAGTCTTTTGCTATTGCAAATAAAGCTGCACTGCATAACTTTGTTGGTGTGCCATTTTAAACGCCATGATAGTATAGCTGTTAGATAAATTCTGAAGAGGTTGAATATCTGGATCAAAAAGTGTGTGCATTTGCAATTTTGAAAGATACTGCCAAATTAACTTCATAAATGTTGTACCAATTTACACTCCCACCAGCAATATACGAGCGTGTCTGTTCCCCATAGTCTTGCCAACAATAAATATCTTTGCATAATTGGAGTTTGGGATTGAAAAATGAGTATCATGATTTAGTAAGATGAGCCAAGAATGAACTTCTTCCATTTGGATCTATCTTTCTTTGTAAGGTACCCCTTTTCCAGCAATGACATTCCTTAAAACTCTGGGCTAAAATAAAGACCTTAAAAACACACTTTCAAATACCACAGTACAAAGTATTAAACAAAATTTTTAAAACTAATGAAGCATATTCAACCACAGTTTATATTATACTGTACTTTTTATGACATGAATAAATAAAATAAAATTATATTCAAATATTGTCAATTTCATCTTTATCTTAACCCTTGTAAAATTCTATTTTATGTAGGTTTTATATGCACACACACACATACACTATATATATGTTTTATGATAAACATACTATTAGCATATTAGAGTATTAATAATTTTTGAGTAAAAATTTTTATGTATATATTTTTGCTGATGGAGTCCAGGTCAAAAACATTTTAAAGACCACTGGTCTATATCATGTAAATTATTTGGTGCTCATAAAAATAAAGGATGTTTATTTAAAACATGTAACATTTTCCTCTCTTTAACTTCTTTTTTTTTTTTTTAAAGATTTTATTTATTTATTTGAGAGAGAGAGAATGAGAAAGAGCACATGAGAGGGGGGAGGGGCAGAGGGAGAAGCAGACTCCCTGCCGAGCAGGGAGACTGATGCGGGACTCGATCCTGGGACTCCAGGATCATGACCTGAGCCGAAGGCAGTCGCTTAACCAACTGAGCCACCCAGGCGCCCTCCTCTGTTTAACTTCTTTCCATGGGCAACACAATTCTGTCTGGGAATCCGGTCACCAGTCTATTGCTTATGATCTGTAAGGCTCCACCCCGAGTGAGCTTCAAGTATCACCAGATTGCCAGAAGAAAAATATTTTTTGTCCTTCCTCAGAGAGGATTATAATGAAAAGTCTACAGTCTTCACACTTCCCTAAGAAGACAAGTCGAGTAGAGGAAAGAAGGCTGACCCTTTTCATTTGCATGATGCCATTCATGAAGAGGATGGGGGACAGGGTTGGTGATCTCTCTGCTTTAAGACTTCATGCATTGCTCCCACCGCAGGCATTTCTCTGAAATGATAAGGAAGTCTTCCAACAGCTGCTCCTGGAGTCTGGCTCTGGCCGGGGCTTCCTTCCCCAGCAGCAAATACTACCCCGCTTGGCAGAAGTTCCTGACCACAGCTCCTACCAGAAACTAGTCTTTCTTCTCCTTGAACAGCTTATGGATTCCTCAGTTCCTGGACTCTTGCTGAGGAGCATCTCTGAGAACGGACTGCTAAAAGCAACTCTTTGGGGTCATAGCAATTCTAAAAAATTTTTCCTGATTTTTTTAAACTTGGAAAAGACAGAAAATGATTTTAAAAAATTAAATTAACCATAATAAAAATTTTTAAATTAAGTATAACATTACAATTCAGAGATAACTTCTATTAACCTTTTACCACAACTCCTTCCTGTCTTTTCTCAGTATAAAACACAGCATTTTGTATAGAGGGATTGTAGAGCACATATAGTTTCAAATTCTAATTTTTGCTCTTAGTGGAACGCCATGAAAATTTCCTGTGCCATTAAAAGCACTTTCAGGGGTGCCTGGGTGGCTCAGTCGTTAAGCGTCTGCCTTCGGCTCAGGTCCATGATCCCAGGGTCCTGGGATAGAGCCCCACATTGGGCTCCCTGCTCGGCGGAGAGCCTGCTTCTCTCTCTTCCACTCCCCCTGCTTATGTTCCCTTTCTTGCTGTGTCTCTCTCTGTCAAAATAAAATAAAATAAAATCTTTAAAAAAATAAAAAATAAAAAAAATAATAAAAGCACTTTCAAAGTACCTTTAAAATAACTATTTAATAGATCATTTTATGGTTGAATCCCATTTAACTGTCCCACCACTGTTGGAAGTTTGGGTGGTTTTCAGTCTTGTACTCTAATTGTATCTATTGAACAACTTGGTATAACGAATCTTTACTAACAATCCTAAATTCAAACTTCAGATTCTGTCCTTCAGATGAATTCCTGAAAGTAACCATACTCTATGGATATCTCTTGAACCACGGTCAATCTCCAAGTTTCCACCAAGAGTTCTGTCCCACCATACCACATACCCACTGCAGTCACGGCTATTTTAATAGGGAAAAAATGGCAAGTTGATGCTGCTATAATTTGTATTTCTTTAATCACTAGTTAGATTAAAAAGCTTTTGTATATTTTTCCTAAATAATTTTTGTCTAATGGAAGTAGCACAAACTCACCATAGGACATTTGCAAAAAAGAAGAGTCTAAATAAAAATCATTGTAATTGCACAACTGAGAGAGATCTTACTCAGTATTTTGCTTTTTATTAAAATATTCCACTAAGAATACGAATTTATATGTATTTACATAATTGGATCACATAGTATATATAATTTAGGACCCTGTTTTGTATTTACAACATTTTTCCTGTTCTTAAAAATAATTCGAAAATATAACTTTAAAGGTTTTATTTATTTATTTGAGAGAGAGCACAAGAGAAAGCAGGCAAGCATGGGGCGGGGAGGGAAGGGCAAAGGGAGAAGGAGAAGCAGACTCCCTGCTGAGCAGGGAGCCTGAGGAGGGGCTGGATCCCAGGACCCCGGGATCATGACCTGAGCCGAAGGCAGTCGCTTAACCAACTGAGCCACCCACGCACCCCTGTAAAAGCTTTTTAGATTTTAAAAGTATTAACCCCTTCCCAGTTCTATTTATAAAGAATAGTTTTCCCGGGCGCCTGGGTGGCTCAGTTGGTTGGGCGACTGCCTTCGGCTCAGGTCATGATCCTGGAGTCCCAGGATCGAGTCCCGCATCGGGCTCCCTGCTCAGCAGGGAGTCTGCTTCTCCCTCTGACCCTCCCCCCTCTCATGTGCTCTCTCTCTCTCTCTCAAATAAATAAATAAAATCTTAAAAAAAAAAAAATGAATAGTTTTCCCATTTTGGTTGTTTGACTTTTATTTCCATTTATTTGACATGGAAAAGCTTTAAATTTTTATTTTTTTTATTTTTTATTTTTTTATTTTATTTTTTTTTAAAGATTTTATTTATTTATTCATGAGAGATAGAGAGAGAGAGGCAGAGGCAGAGGGAGAAGCAGGCTCCCCACGGAGCAGGGAGCCCGATGCGGGACTCGATCCCAGGACCCTGGGATCGTGACCTGAGCTGAAGGCAGACGCTTAACCGACTGAGCCACCCAGGCGTCCCGGAAAAGCTTTAAATTTTTATTCAAATTCATCCATACTTCCTTTTGAAGCTTTGTCTATTGCTTTTATGCATTAAACATATATAATATTTATATATAACATATATAATTATATACAATTATATATATAATCTAACCCAGGCTCAGTTAAATATTCAACTGAATATTCAATATATATTCAAAATATATGTTCAAATATATATTTATATTTTTATATATATGTAATCTAATCCAAAATCAGTTAAATATTCAACTGTGTCCTTCAATTCATTTGCTTTTTCATTGAGCTATTTAATTTATATAGAACTTGCTTGGGAATATGGTAACTATTTTTTAAGTAACCAAATTTCAACATTTTTCTTTAGTTTGAGAACTTCTTTCTTTCATAGAGGGAAGTCATTATATAGGTGAGGCTTATATATAGTCAAAATTACCCTTGAAAAATCCTTTAGATGGCACCCAAAATACTATATGCAGATATATAATCTCCCTAGAAGTTCAACACAGCTACTGTCTTCTTAAGTGTTAGTATAATTGATATTTTTAAATATATGGCACAAGACAAAGAAGTTAGTTTGAGTCAGTGTTCTTTAGGTTCTAGAATAGCATGCAGTATGAGAAATTCTCATACTGTGGGAGGCTCAAAGGAACTGAGACTGAAGAAACAAAAGGTCCCTAGGCTTCTTTTAAACTCACTCACTCTGAAGGACTTGGTCAAAGAGTAGAAGGGAAGACATGTGGAGAATCACCTGTTCTACTTAAATTCTCCAGTTCAGTCTGTGTCTTTCTCTGTTTCTCCCCTCCTTTAATACAAGCTAAAGACGTGAATGATGTGATGCTACTGTATCTTCTCAGAAACTTGTTCAGACCCCTTTAGCTGTGAGCAGGCTAACCCTTCATGATATCACACTTTTCTGCCCTCTTTTGCTCTTCCTGAGCTTCATCTCACTCTCCCCTTTCTCAAAGGTAAAAGCTCATGGTCTCTACAATTATCTTCCAAGCCACAGAGTTCCCTCCTAGAATCCATTACTTCCTGAGTGTCATTTTCAATTATCTAGAGAAGCACTAGCCAATAGAAATATCATACAAGCCATATATTCAATTTTAAATTTCCTACTAGGCATCTTTTAAAAGTAAAAAGAAACAGTTTAGATTAATACTAATAATATATCTTATTTAATCCAATAAATCAATCATGTCAACATGTACTCATCATCAAAATTATTGAGGTATTTTACAACCTTTTTAAAACACTAAGTCTTCAAAATCTGATGTGTACTTGACAACGTGCAGCATATCTTAATTTGGACTATCAAAATTCAAGTGTTCAAAAGCTACATATGGGTAATGGCTACTGTATTAAATGGTGCAGATCTAGGGGGCTTACTAACAATCCTAAATTCATCATGAAACTCATGTGCGGCTATATTTTCATGTAAGTACTCTGGTTATCCTGGATTCCAATCCAGATTGAAAAACTATCTCCTCAGTGACCCCATGCTACACCATTTAAAAAGCAAATCAGTAAGTTTTAGTAAGAATTAGATGCTGTTTTTTTTTTCTCATCTCCTCTTCTGTGCAAGCATTTTTTTTCTCTGCATCTAAATCTTTTAAATTCCATGTTTCCATATGCTATTACTTTGTATTGGTAACAGGCAGTCCTGGGTCAGGGGAAGTGAATTAGTCACTGAGACTCAAGGAAGAGAACCCTCAGTGAAAAACATGGGACAGAAACAATACATTTTCCTTCCTTGGGGGCTTAAAACCTATTTCCCCCCAATATGTACCCTTTTTTGCAATTCCAAAAGTATAACAGATATAATATTTTTTTAACTGATATTTGTGGAAAACCCTACAGTTTCTGGTTGGTATTTATTTTAGGGTTTTAAGCATTAGTAAACACAGAATATATATACCTCCCATATAGCTAAGGTTATATGCATTTGAAAAGGAGCATGCAAATGTGGCTTTTGCTGGCATTGTTTTAAAATGAATAGAAAGCTCTTAGTAAACTTTTACATTACTCTGCAACATGTTTTGTTAGAAAAGCCTGTGGTAGTATCTAAAATTGTGTAAATCATCAGTTTTTAATCTGGCAGGAAGTAGATAGTGGCCCATTAAACTTTCGTAATTAAATTTTCCCTGTACTCCCCCATAGAACCATTATCTGAGTTTTCTAATTAACACAAGAGGAGGGAGTCAATTCAGATTGATGGGATCTAGAGCCATCCCCTTTCATTTTAATGACCTTTAATAAACTTTTATTACTATTGATATTGATAATTATAATACACCCTTTAATTCTGCAATGTGATTCTAAGGACCTTTTCAAAAATTGCAAAATTCACCTTTAAAGCTAGAGTAGACGGAATTATTATATTCCCACATGCTGTGCATTTAAGGCAGTGACTTTAAATGAGCTGAAGGGTAGATAGGCATCACATAAATGTCTTTTCCTTTCCTTGATCCACAGTACAGGACCTCAGTCCTGACATAGCCTCCTAATTTCAGAACAGAGCTCCCCTCCAAGAATGGCAATCAGGCAGAATTGGAAGTTATTTCATGATAAATAATCCACAGGGAGTGAGGAGGAGTTTGCTAAATTTGTTTTATTTTCAACTGGAAAAGCATTGAGACCAAGAAGTCAGAGGCCCAAGAGGATCAGTCATTAGGCAAGCTAGGCTGGTTTCCCAGAATGTTTTCAAGACGTTTTGCCAGAATTTTACATAATTCTACATCCTCTTAGAACTGCCATTCCTGTCATTGAAACTGGCCCTTCCACGTGAGAAAATGAATTTGCCGACATGAACATAAAAGCACTGAGAAGAACACTTCCATTATTACTTATCATTTGCTTGGGAAGCTAGAGGACTGAAAGGATAAGCTCCTAGGGTCATATGTATAGTACATGATGGAGGTAGGATTAGGTAATGCTGTCATTCATCCAGCCTTGCTGTCCACAAAATCACAGCGGGTGAGCTATGTTGGACTCACAGTGCCTTGTTTAATGAAACCAGAAGTTGTAAAGTTGAGATCTACCAAGCTTATAGTGTTTAGGGAAGACTGAATGCAAGAGTTTCCTAATCTCCTCATGTATAAAGTCAAGTTTAAAATATTTTATGCCATAAGAATGTTGTGAGGATTACATGAGATAAAGTGCATAACATGCTTAGCATAGTGTCTGTTTCAACAAATGCTTCCTCTCATTTTTATTATAAATATTGTTTTCACAGTCCCTCACTTGCTCATTTTTTTTCTTTTTTGTATCTTACCTGGTTTCTCCTTTTCAAAGTTCAGGTGTTTGGTATTTTGGTATTCTAGTATATGAAAAAAAAAGTATATATTAAAAATAAAAGTCTATGGGGCGCCTGGGTGGCTCAGTTGGTTAAGCGACTGCCTTCCGCTCAGGTCATGATCCTGGAGTCCCCGGATCGAGTCCCGCATCGGGCTCCCTGCTCGGCGGGGAACCTGCTTCTCCCTCTGACCCTCCCCCATCTCGTGCTCTCTCTCTCTGTCTCATTCTTTCTCTCAAATAAATAAATAAAATCTTTAAAAAAAAAATAAAAGTCGAGATTTACCTGAAAGAAGAGATAGAAGGGCACACTCAAGATCACAAATATAATTATTGTATTCAAAGATTTTATAATCTAGCTATTGCAGTAACTTGAGGACGTTGTACCATCCTATTCTTGTATAATAGCAGAAGAAATATAAGAGAAAGGAAAAATGTGAAAGACATTTAAACAGCAATAATCATGATTTATATTTCTTTCTAAGTTTAGTTTTCAAGAACAATAGACATGTTTTAAAAGTACTTGTTGGGGAGAAGCTCCATTTCATAACATGTTGGACTACCTGGAACCAAACATACCCTCCCACTGAACACAACTAGAAAAGTGGGGGGGGGGCGGGAGGAATAAGAAAAGCAATTTTTTTTTTTAAGATTTTATTTATTTGTTTAACTGACAGAGAGAGAGAGACAGCTAGAGAAAGAACACAAGCAGGGAGTGTGGGAGAGGGAGAAGCAGGCTTCCCGCGGAGCAGGGAGCCCGATGCGGGGCTCGATCCCAGGACCCTGGGATCATGACCTGAGCCGAAGGCAGACACTTAACAACTGAGCCACCCAGGTGCCCCAAGCAATTGTTTTTGGAGAGTGCAGAGCTCCATTAGAGAAGGGAAATGAATGAAATGAGCCACCTCACTGCCTGAGGTTTCTGTCTGGATACCCTTGTGGGGGAGTGAGGAGGTCCCAAAGAGAGCATGGCAATTTCACTCAGCTGAGAAGATATGGATTCGAGTTTTGGAAGATTGAGGTGGCTAGAGAGGGAAGAGAGGCTACCTGGAGAACAAGCTCCAGAAATGTTCCTGGGGGTCCCATGAATCTGTTGTTGAATACTAACTATACATGCATAAGGTGAAAGTCCATGAGGCCAGGCAAACAACAACTCAAGAGCTGTATGCTGAGCTGTTCCTACAGCTCATGCAGGGCCGAGAGGTACCTTCATTGGAGACCACAGAGACGTTGCATTTTATTAGTGATGCTAAACAAGTCCTAGAGTAAAGGATACTCTACATCAGGGATTGACAAGAATGGTCTAAGGGCCAAATCCAGTCCACGACTTTTTCTCACATGGACCCCAAGCTAAGGATAGTTTTTACCTTTTTAAAAAGCTGTAAAAAGAAGAAAAGAGAGGAGAAGGAGGCTATAGCATATATATATATATACATATATATATATGTATATATATAAACAAGTATTGGATGTGATATACAAAGCTTAAAATATTTATTACCTAGCTCTTCATAAGAAAAGTGTACTGACCCTGCTCTAGACCTACCATAAAAAGTCTAAAACATAGCCTTTGTAATAATCAAAATGATCCTCAGTTAATTTATTTTATTTTTTTAAGATTTTATTGTTAAATAATCTCTACACTCAATGTGGGGCTTGAATTTACAACCCCGAGATCAAGAGTTGCATGCTCTACCTGCTGTGCTAACCAGATGCTCCAAGAAATAGTTGGCTGATCCTCAGTTAATTTAACTTACTACCAGAACAGAATCCAACATACTTTAAATAGGTGCACTAAAATCTAGCACTTAAGATACAATTCACAAATCCCCAGCATCCAATAAAGAAGTTATTAGACATACAAGGAAGCGATAATTCTGCCCATAACCAGAGGAAAAATTGCTCAATGGAAATAGACTCAAAAATGACAAAAATGATAGAACAAACAGACAAGAACTTTAAGCAGTTCTTGTAAATATGCTCAATGATTTAAAAGAGAACACTGTGGTAATGAGAAGAGAAAAAAAAGGATATATAAATGAACCAAATAGAATTTCCAAAAATGAAACATAAAGTATCCTATATGAGATGTTTGTTGTGTGGGATTAATAGTAGATCAGATTCTGCAGAAAAAAAGGATTGGTGAATTTGTATACATATCAATAGAAATTATCCAAACTGAAGCACAGAAGAAAAGAAGTTTGAAAAAGTGAACAGAGCTTCAGTGACTTATAAACAGTATAAAATGGATTAACATATGTATACTTAGAATCCGAGAAAAGAAGGATGAAGAGAAAAATTAGGTAAGAAAATAATCTTTAGAATGTTCTAAATTTGATGAAAACTATAAACTTGCTGATTCAAGAACCTCAATAACCCCAAGCAAGTTAAACACAAAGAAACCACACCAAGACAACTTATAATAATTGTAGATACAAGATGTTGTGCATTTGTCAAAAGCCATTGAACTTTCCAGCCCAAAGAGCAAACATTAACATAACACATACATTTGAAAAAAAATCACTTAGGAGGTTTAGAAAATATCAGGATCGAATGCACAATGTGACAGAACTCTAGTTGATAAAGTTGTAACTCACAAGAGTATAGATTAATAATTCTGGTACTTCTATATTTGTATAATGGTGTTGAATTCCAGTAAATGGAGAATAGAGGGTAAGAGTCAGGTTTCTCATGATTGGAATGAAACTTTACAAAACAGAAAGATGAGGAGGCTACAAATATCCATGTGGTAATGGATTAGAGTTGGAGATAGCAGAATGAACTTATAATTAGCTTAATATGGATGCAAATATTTACGTATAAAATATAGCTACATATTTATACATGGGTTAATATACACACATACACATTTCTTTGTTCTGTAAGCTGAAAGGGCTTAAAAGCAATGATACCCCCATAGCAACGATCATATCTAGCACCCAGACCTTGATTTCTAATGTTATTCTTCAGTAAAAGCACCCAGTGTTTCTTTGGAGAAATAGCTAAATCTAGGACTGGGGCAGAAATACACAAAATGAACCTGGGGCATCTTGTAGTGCCAGGAAGTAAGCAGGTGTTTGAAAGAAATAAACCAATACTCACAATGATGGGGTTGCATCAAAGGACGCAGAAGAATGATGTGGGCAACAACATAAACTAGTGCCGTATTAAACCCATCAGTAAATAAGCTCTTCAAAAAATAGAGGAGGAACTCTTTCTAAATTATTTTGTCAGACAGTATTATTCCAAAACCCAAAGCAGACAGAGATATCACAAGAAAAGGAAATTACAGACCAAATCCTTCATGAGTACAGATGCAAAAATTCTTAGCAAAATAGTATGAAGTATCAAGGAATATGTAAGAGGGAGTTGTGGTTGGTTTGTATTGCATTGCTTCAACTTACCTAAGTTGGAACTACATTTTCCAGAATTCTTGTCCTTCCATAACTTTAAATGAGTATTGGCTCAGAGAAACCTTTTGCATGAGATTTGGAAGGGAAGCAGAGCTGCAGCCATTTTGCTGTTATGCATGGAGGGCAGATAAGGGCTCACTGGGCACTGCTGTTGACCTGCTAGCTCACTTTGTTGGCATGGGGCAGTTGCTATTCCCTCAGCTCCTTTCACCCCCATGGAATCACCTCTCATAACTTTTTTTTAATCTAGGGCCAGAGTATGCAGCTCCAGAAGCAGCAGCTGAGCCCAAAGCTTTTCCAGGTCCCTCCAGATCTCCTCCTTCAGGTTGTTTGAGTCTTTGGCCAGCACGTGCAAATTCTGGGACCGTTGCCAAACCCATGACTCTTCCAGCTCACACTGAATCTCTTCTTTCAGGTTCTCCAACACTTGGGCCAGTCCCAGCACCAAAGGTAGAAGCAGTAACTATACAGAAAATGTTTAACTAGTCCCTCAAAATGGCATAAAGTTAAACTCTTATAATAAATTTCATAATCTATATGATTTACAGTGGTTCTTTTCCTCTGATCACACCCTGAATGATATAATAATATATCCCGACTAATTTGAATTTATCCCAGGAATGCAAGGTTTGTTTAAGATTTTAGTATCTACAATGTAATTCACCATGTTCATAGGTAAGTGTGAAACTGTATGATTATCTCAATAAACACAGAAAGAGATTTGATAAAACTTAATAGTCCTTTATAATAAAAATTACAAAAGAAACTAGTTATTTTATTTTTTTTTATTTGAGAGAGAGAGAATGAGAGAGAGCAAGCACATGAGAGGGGGGAGGGTCAGAGGGAGAAGCAGACTCCCTGCCGAGCAGGGAGCCCGATGCAGGACTCAATCCAGGGACTCCAGGATCATGACCTGAGCCGAAGGCAGTCGCTTAACCAACTGAGCCACCCAGGCGCCCAAGAAACTAGTTATTTAAGAGGAAACTTCCTCAACCTGATAAACAGCGTCTATGAAAAATTTATAGCTAACATCATATTTAAATATGTGAAAGGCTGAATGTTTTTTCTCTATTAGGAAGAAAGCAACAATATCCAATTTGACCACTTTTATTTAACATTGCACTGGAGTCCTACCCAGTACAATCAAGCAAGAGAAAGATAAAAAAGCATGTAATATGAAAAAGGAAGTAAAAATAGTCTTTACTCATAGATGACATGATCATGTAAATAGAAAATCATAAGGAATACACAAAACAGATTCTACAACTAATAAGTAAATTTAACAAGGTTGTAGAATTTAAGATCAATGAATAAAACTCAAGAGTAGCATCAAACCATGCAATAAATAGGGATTAATTTAATAAATTACATGCAAGACTTACACATTGAAAATTCTCTCAAAATATTGCTGAGATAAGTTAAAAAAAGGATCTAAGTAAGTGGAAAGACTTCCTATGTTCCTTGACAAAGACCATGTTCATTGTTCATTTTTCAAAGGCTTCCAATGATTGGAAGATTCAATATTGTGAATATATTAATTCTTCCTAAATTAATCTACAGACCTAAGGCTATCTCAGACAAATTCTCCATAGGATTTTGTGAAAATTGACACAGGAATCTAAAATGTATGATAAAAATGCAAAAGACCTAGAGTAGTCATGCAATTTTAAAAATAAAAGAACAAAGTTGGAGGACTTACACCACCCTGATTTCAAGACTTATTATAAAGTTGCAGTAATCAAGATAGTGTGGTATTTGTGTAAGAATGAATGAAAAGAATAGAACCCAGGAATAGATCCACATATATATGGGAAATTGATGTATAACAAAGGTACCAAGATGATTCAATGGGAATGGACAGTCTTTTCAACAAATGGTGCCGCCTATCCATTTGAAAAAAAATCATCACAATCTTTTCTTTACACCATACACTGAAATGAGCTTGAAATGTGTCATATACATAAATATAAAATGTCTAAAAGAAAACATAGCAGAAACATTTTTTAACCTTCAAGTAGGCTACATTTTTTGATAGGATACAAAAAGTAAAAATCATTAAAAAAAATGATAAAATGGATTTCATCAAAATTGAAATTTAGCTGGTCAAACACCCCATTAAAAAAATAGAAAACCTCTAACTGCAAGAAAATATTCTGACAAAAGACTGAAATCCAGATTTTGTATTAACCTATATCTGAGTAGTCACTGGTATCCGGAATTTATGAAGAACTCATAACTCAATACTAGGAAGACAAAAACCTAGTTCTGAAAAAATTAACTCAATGATGGGAAGGCTGTGCATGTGTGGGGGTGGGGTATACTAGAAATCTCTGTACCTTCCTCTCAATTTTGCTGTGAACCTAAACTGCACTAAAAAATAAAATCTATTAAAAAATAATAATAACTAAGTACTATAAAAATTAACAGAAGATTCCAACAGAGTCTTCACAGAAGAAGATAGATGAAATGCCCATAATCCCATGAAAAGATGTTCAGTATTATTGGCCATCATTAGTCATCAGACATGTTCAGAGCAGCTCAAGCTTTAATAGCCCCAAACTGGAAATGACCGAAATGTCCATCAACAGGTGAAAGTATAAGGAAATTATGGAACATCCATACAAAGAAATATTACTCAGCAAGAATAGACCTGAATGATCAATACACAAAACCTCATGGATGAATATAAAAATGTTACACTGAACGGAGGAAGCCTGACACAAGACTACATACTGTGTGATTTTATTTACATAAAGTTCTAGAAAATGAAAATGCAGTACGTAACAGCAAAAGATAGAACTGTGGTTGCCTGGGACCAGGGATGGTAGAGGAGACTGACTACGAAAGGAAACCAGCATGATCTTGGGGTTATTCAATATCTTGACTACAATAGTGGTTACAGGTGTGGATACTTTTGTCACAATGAATCAAACTGCACACTATACCTCAATAAAGTTGATTTTAAGAATTATTATTTTGCATTTGAGGAGTAAGGCATTAAAGTGCTTGCTTGAATGGTTTTCTTCGGCCATTACACTAGTACAAATCTCCACCATCTCACCCAAAGCTACAATATCTCAGTTTAACATGTCTGATAGGGAATGATGCATTCTTGATTGTAAATACATCTTCAAATCTAGAATATTGATAAAATGCTATTGCTGGAGCTGGTCATCTCAATCGACCTGAGTAGTACAGTTTCCCCAACTGCAAAACAGGTGTACCTGGACAAACTTGGCACATATTGTAGAGGTATTAATTTTACTGGGAAGTAAGTAATTTAAAATAATATTTTTTGGATGAACCACTAACAACTCATGAATTTGAATGCAAAGTAAACTTGATTTTTTAGATAGAAAAAGAAACCTTTAGTTCATCGTTGTCTAGGTCTAGATTATTATATTTAAGGCATAGATGCCAAAGGAGATGGGTAAAAAGGTGAAGTTCCAGGTTTAGATGTAGAATTTGAAAGTGAGAGGGACAGTCCTAAGAAAGAAATATAAAACTAGGATAAGATAATGCTACAGAATGGAAATATAAAAAGCTCTAAAAGTGGAGTATTTACTAGAGTAGAATTTTAGAGAGAAATATATAAGAATTGTTCAATAAATTTTTGTTGTGGTGGTAATGATGTTTAGATTTTGTTTTGTGCCAAAATTTTTAATCTATTATTTGATACATACAAAAGAATACATGTCAGAATATAGCATGTCAGAATATAGCTATATCTCTTATAGCTAAGAGATAAAATACCATAAACACCCATAAATCTACTACCCAATTCAAAAACTGTACTATTATATTTACATACCACCCTCAACTCCCATGGCTACCATTGCCCAAAGTAAATTTTGCATGTATAATTCTTCTAATTTTGTTTTTCAATACTTGGGAATTATTCCTTTACATTTTTGTGTTTGTATTTCCATCACTTACGTATGTCTCTAGACAATTCATTGCTAAAGGTTTACTTGTCTTCATGTTTCCTGGAAATATCATCAAACTGTATGAATCGTCTAAGAAATTATTTTTTTCTGCACTATATTATGTTTCTAAAATTCATTCACATCACTGCATCAAGAAACTTTTATTAACATTTCCCTCAGTGGGAATAACAGTACAGTAATTCTTTTTCTTTTTAAAGTAGGCTCCAACGCAGCATGGAGCCCAATGTGGGGCTTGAACTTATGGCCCTGATATGAAGGCTTGAGCTGAAACCAAGAGTTGGACACTTAACCAACTGAGCCACTCAGGTCCTCTTACAGAACAGTAATTCTAGTGATGGCAAAGTGAAGAAATCAACAAATTCTCTCCCTGCAAAAGCAATTATAAAGCTGAACAAATTTGCCCCAAACTACCATTTTGAGGTTCTGGAAATTGACAATGAATTTAGAAGTATTTATTCCTGAAAAATGCTGAACTTAAGGTAAGATTAGTGGGAGTAGAGGAGATTCTTGCCTGGGGATGCTCCCAGCTCCACTGGTGCTCTCATGCTACCAGGGAAGCACTGGCTGTGAAGTCACCTGCTTTGTTGATTGGTGGGGAGAGGAATCTTATCTAGGGCAGAAGGAGGGGAGTCTACATCCCATAGTGTTGTCAATAAAAATGCAAAACTGAATTGGAAATAAGGACTACAGCTTTGTTGGACTGAGGTTGAACTCTGATCTGGGGTAAGCAAAAGACTGGTGGACCAGCCCTAAATTTGACAGCAAATCTTGGAATGAGAGGACCATAGTGTGGCTTAATATGCTATCCATACATCTCTGGCTAAAAAAGAGGCTGTATATTCATTCAAAGAAGACCTGAGTGGTCCTAATCCCTCCATATCTCTCTGGCTGACTGTGAGCCTGTGTCCACATCCAGGCAGATCCACAAGGACCTGGCAGAAAGTAAAAGCTGGGGAAGACTTAAAAACTTCTTGAGCTTTGCATTCACTTCCCAACCCACACATAAATCTATCAGCAAAAGGGGGAGACTTTCCAGAGAGATGTACTTGAAGACAACATCTGATGAATTATTTGCTGATCATTATGTTATGGAAACACAGGACAACCCTTAGGAAGTCAGACTTAAAATTAAATATTTTTTAAAAAAAAGAAATTAGTAGAGAAATCAGCATCCACACACTATGGAGAGAGAGGTTCTGTAGAGGAGACAAGTCTAGGCAAGTTATAAAAATCTAACCAAAATTGGGGGGTGCCTGGGTGGCACAGTCTGTTAAGTGTCCAATTCTTGGTTTTGGGTCAGGTCATGATCTCAGCATTGTGAGATCAAACCCTGCCTTGGGCTCTGTGCTTGGCAGGGGGTCTGCTGGAGACTCTCTCTCCCTCCCTCTCCCTCTGCTCCCACTCCCTGCTCTCTCTCTCTCTAAAATAAATAAAATAAATCTTAAAAAAAAAACTAACCAAACTAAATACAAAACAGCAACAACAGAAATCCTCATGGAAATCAGAATCCAAAAGTGTTACAATATATTACCTAAAATGTCCAGGCTTTAACAAAAATTATGACAGAATATGACAGTGACTCATCTCATCAAAGAAATCTCAGTTAAGAAATATGGCCTAAAAAAAATGAAATGGAAATTCTACCATTGAAAATTATGACTGAAAAGAAAACCTCACTATATAGGATATATATAGAATATATATCTATATATATCTATATAGAGAGTATATATCTGTATCTATATATAGAATAAACAATCAATAAACTTGAAAGCAAAGCAAGAGAAATGATACAATCTAAAGAACAGAGAGAAAAAAAGATTGAAGAAAATTGAACAGAGCAAGAAAGACCAATTGGAGCAATATCAACATACCAAAATGCATATAATAGAAGACTAAGAAATAGTGGAGGGAGAGACAGGAAAGAGGGAGGGGACTTATCTAAAAAAAAAAAAAGAGGGCTAAAATCTTCCCCAATTTTATGAAAATATTAACCTACCAATTCAAGAGAGTCAGTGAAACATTACATGGAATAAAAACAATAGATCTATGCTTAAAAGCATCATAGCCAAAAACTATTCAAACACAAAGAGAAAATTAGAGCAGAGAGGGAAGATTATTGCTCCATGTAAAAGGGAACAACACTTTGATTAATAGTTGATTGCTTTTCAGAAAGAGCAGGGCCCAGAAATAAGTGAAATGATATATTCAAAATGCTGAAAGAAAAACCATTGCCAACCAAGAATTCGATATCCAACAAAACCATCCTTCAAATGGTAAAGAAGAGACATTCCCACATTAATAAAGACAAAGAATCCATTGTTAGCAGACCTGTCTTACAAAGAACTCTAAAGGAAATTCTTCATGCTGAAAGAAAATTATACTGGATGGAAATAGGTCAAGAAAAAGAATGAAATGATAAAAGGATGATGAAGAAATAAAGTTGCCATAACTTGTAGATGAACTGATCGTGTACACAGAAAAACTTTAAAAAGTGAACACACAAATTATCAGAATTATTAAATAAACTTAGCAAGGTAATTATATAAAATGTCAATAACAAAAAATCAATTGTATATTATAGTGTAGCAAGTATTTAGAAAAATGAAATTTTAAAAATACACTATTTATAATGACACAAAAACTAAATACCTACTAATAAATCTAATGAAAATGTGCAGTATCTCAGAGAAAACCACAGAACATTTCTGAGAGAAATTAAGTAAGATCTAAATAAATGGAGGAACATACCATATTCATAGTTTGAAAGATTCGATATTGTAAAAATGTTGGTTCTCCTCCAAATTAGTATATGGAAAATGCAACTAAAATTTGAAAAATGCAGATTTTTTTGTGGAAATGAACAATAGATTCTAAAACTTCTAAAAAATAAGAAGGATCACTATCAGCCACAATCTCAAAAAACAATAAAAAAATTAAGAATTTACACAACCAAAAGATTTATAAAGCTACAGTGACTGTGACAGTGTGGTATTGGTATAAGAACAGGCAAACTGACCGATGAAACAAAGCAGAATACAAAAAACACATTTACATAGAGAAGGACAGGTAACATTCAATGCTATAGAGAAAGGACAGTCAGATTAATGTCCATACAGAAAAAAATCTTGACCCTTCACCTTTAGAAAACATGAAAATCAACTCCAGAAGAATTTCTTAAATGTAAAAGGCAAAAACAATAAATCTCCTAGAATTTAACATAGAAAAACATTTATAGCACCTGAGGATAGGCAAAGACTTCTCAAACAGGATACAGAAAAGCAATAGCCGAAAAGAAAAAAATTGAAAAATTAGGCCTTATTGATTTTAAGAACTGATATTCATCAAGGTATCATTAAGCAAATGAATGAAAAAGGCACACAATGGAAGAACTTAAATCCAGAATATAAATCAATCCTTACAAATCAAGAAAAATGTAGACATATCAATAACAAAAGATTTAAGCAAGGCATTTCATAGTATATTCAATGGCCAATAAATGTGTGAAAAGATATTCAAAATTATTAGTCATCAGAGAAATGCAAATTAAACTTCAATCAGATATTACTTTATACACTCCAGAGTCATTAATTTTAAAAACAAACAAACCAAAAACAGAACCAAGTATTAAGAAGAATGTGAGCAATAAGCTCTCAGACATACTGGTGAGAATTTAAATTAGTGTAATCACTTAGCAAAACTGTTAGGCATTATCCCCTATAGCTAAACACATGTATACCCAAAAGCAGAGTCCACTTTTAGCTGTATACCCATCGGAAATATGTACATATGTTCACCAGAAGACATATTCATGGCAGTACTCTCCATAATAGCGCCAAACAGGAAACTACCCAAGTATCTATCAACAAAAGTATAAATAAATTAATTACATTAGGGGCACCTGGGTGGCTCAGTCGTGAAGCGGCTGCCTTCGGCTCAGGTCGTGATCCCGGGGTCCTGGGATTGAGCCCCACATCGGGCTCCCTGCTCGGCGGGAAGCCTGCTTCTCCCTCTCCCACTCCCCCTGCTTGTGTTCCCTTTCTCGTTGTGTCTCTCTCTGTCAAATAAATAAATAAAATCTTTTTAAAAAATTAATTACATTATACTCAGAGAGTAGAATATTATATATCAATGAAAATGAAAGACTGCTACACATAAAACATGGGTGAATCTCAAAAACATAATGTTAAGCAGAAGAAACAGGATGAAAAAATATATACTGTATGATTCCATTTATACGAAGTGCATAAAAGGCAAAATAGGAAGAAAGAGGTAATAATGGCAGTTTTCTTTGGAGAGGATAATGATTGAGAAAGGTTCAAGGAGGGCTTCTGGGATGCTGATTATTCCATTTTTTGATTTAGGTAGTGGCTAGACAAGTGAATTCACTTTCCCAAACATTCATTAAAGACGTCACCTAAGAAAAGTTCACTTTTCTGTACTATTTTATATTTTAATTAACTTTTTTAGCTTTCATTATGATATTATTTAACAGCTCATTAAAAATACATTAGAACAAGAGGAATGGGACTTAAGAAAGGGAAATATCTAAGGGAAATTTTTAAACTTTTAGCTCACTGTAATTCTTACGTCATTTTCTGTCAAGAAACATAAGCACCGCCAAGAAGCAGTCCCAAGTGTCCATGGTACTTTGAAAACTGTTCAAGGTAAATTCATGGATTTGAAATCTAAAGCATTATAAATATTTTTTCTTTTATCTTTTGATTTAAAAAAGAGACATGGTAAACCATTATAACAACCAAAGAGGGAATCTAGTTACATTTTTGATGTCTTCAAACTTCATGAAGTCATCTGCTCCCTAAAATTTGAAAAGGATTTTAGTTAGACTATTGGCTATCTTTATTTTATATGATCTATGAAGTTCTACCTCTGTATTAGTTTCCTAAAGCAACTCAAAGTTTTTATCTATAAATATGGAGCTTTGAAGTCTCACTGGGTTAAAATCAAAGTATTGATAGGTCTACGTTCCATTTAGAAGGAGTGCAAGGGAATGAAGGAACACAAAGAAGAATTCATTTCCTTACCTTTTCTAGCTTCTAGAGGCCCACATTCCTTGGCTTGTGGTCCACTTTCATCTTCAAAGCCCATAATGCATCACTCTGATCTCTGCTTCCATCTGCATGTTTTGTCCTCTGACTCTCTTACTTCCCTCTTTCCTTTATTAGTATACTTGTTGTTACATTGGTCCTACATTGATAATCCAAGATAATCTCCCCATTTCACCATCTTTAATTGCATCTGCAATGTCCCCTTTGCCTTGTAAGATCACATATTCACAAATTTCAGGGATTAGGAAGGACATAGACACTTTTGGGGGCAATTATTCTGTTTACCACAGTGTCTATAGTCACATAGACTACATTCAAAGTTTGGAGACATTTCACCCAATTTAATTGTTTCTATTATTTGATCTTTTTTTTTTTCAAGTGTGCCTCAACATGAAAAAATAATTAATGCAAATTATCCAGTAATGTGGTCTTAAAAAAACACAACTCTTGACCTAAAGTATGTTGCATTGATAAAATCATTACATTTATTCAACCCTGCATTCACCATAAGCACTCAACTTTGCATTTCATTTTGCATAGAGATGTGTATTATGAATGTGTGTGTGTGTGTGTGTGTGTGTGAGAGAGAGACAGACAGACAGAGATTCTCCACTTTAACTCAATGCAAAAAACAAAAATGTAAATTTTAAAATATAAATTAATTTTCTGATTGTTAGGAAAAACCCCCTATTATTCTACACCTATACTTTAAATTTTATTAATTTAATTGTAAAATATAACTATTTTCCATATGTCACCAGAAATACTTACATGAGATTAAAATAGCTATCATGATCAAGTAGAGGCCTTTTAAGATTGCAGTTTTTACCTTTTGCTTTTAGTGACTGACATTTGAATTTTTGTTAAAACTTTTTTCATTAAAATAGAGAACAGAAACACAAAAAACATACCTGGTTTTTAAGAAGCCTCATTCTAATGTTCCTATTCTTTGAACCTCTTTCTTTAACCCAAATTATGATTTGTATCTCATAGATTAAATAAAACCTATTTCACATGTATATTTTTGAATCCATTTATTTGGCATACTTTAATACTTTAGTACTTTCTATGTTCAAAAATAATCTTCAGCAAACATAAATGAGATAACACACCATTTTTACTCAATCCTCCAATCTAAAATTAGCCATCCACATGAATTATTTTATCTCATAACATTTCCTTTCTAGCACTCATTACAACTCAGAATTACTGTTTTCCCATCTTTATATGTATCCATCTTCCCCAATGTAAACTCTATGAGGACAGGAATTACTATATTCAACTCCTATAAACATGGCACACTTGGAATATAGTAGGATCTCAAGAGTTTCAGAATGAATTAGTGAATAAACTATGTGTGTGTATATATGTGTGTGTTGTGCTTTGAAGGTGGCTTAACCCTAACTGTGAATTTGTATCTTCAGCAGAGAAAATGTTAAGGTTCTTTTCACTTTCTGTCATCAATTCTAATCATTTGGCTTTTTGAGCTTATCAATCCTTCCTAAAATCATTAGTGTCTGTGAATAAATGATAATGTACTTGTATTTTCCCAGTTTAGTAAGTTACAGTTATGTATTTTGAATGGATTCTATTCGTATTTCTCCAAATGTTCATGTATGGAGAAAGGTACAGAAATTGGCCTAAAATAATATTTGCAAGGTACGTTTCCTTTATACTTACTTTGCTGAGAGTTTTTATCATAAATAGAAAGCATTGTCAAAATGCTTTTTCTGCATCTACTGAGATGATTATATGATTTTTATCCTTCACTTTGTTACTGTGGTACATCACGCTGACTGATTTGTGGATGTTCAACCATCCTTGCATCCCTGGAAGAAATCCCACTTAATCATGGGGTATGATCCTTTTAATGTATTGTTGAATTCAGTGTGCTAATATTTTTTGAGGATTTTTGAATATTCCTCAAGGATATTGGCCTGTAATTCTCTTTTCTTGTGATGTCCTTGTCTGGAAGAGTTGGAGAAAAATTGGTATTCATTCATTAAATGTTTGGTAGAATGCACCAGTGAAGCCATCTGGTCCTGGACTGTTGTTTGTTGGGAGGTTTTTGATTACTGATTCTATCTCCTTACTAGTAACCCACTGTTAACCCCAATCATTTTATACATATATGTGTGTTATATATATTTTCTTTATATGTGTGTATATATAATCTATGACATTTACATAGTTATGTTATATATATATGTATATATATATATAATCTATGAGATTGAAAGGTAAACAGAAAGTCAGCTCTTGAATATCCTCTATTTAACTTTTTGCATGATGTTTGTGCTTTCATTTTGGGTTTTGTGTCTGAGGCCAAATAGTTTTAAATTTTTATTTATCCTAATATATTCCTTATAGAAATTTTTGATTTTTCATTTATGATTCTTGTATCTTCTCTTTATAAAAACTCCCCAATTAAATGCAGTAATCAAAGGTGGGTAACTTTTGCTATCGTTGACTTGGAGACTGCCTTCCATCAAATGTATGTCTACCATGCAACCACTGAGTACAACACCTATGCCCAACTCAGCCCACTCACTGTTCGTTTCCTTTTTTTTTTTTAAGATTTTATTTATTTATTTAACAGAGAGAGACACAGCGAGAGAAGGAACACAAGCAGGGGTAGTGGGAGAGGGAGAAGCAGGCTTCCCGCTGAGCAGGGAGCCCGATGTGGGGCTCTATCCCAGGACCCTGAGATCATGACCTGAGCGTAAGGCAGAGGCTTAACGACTGAGCCACCCAGGCACCCCTCACTGTTCATTTCTAAGTAACATTACTTCTGCTTTCCTAGTAGGAACTTGAGGAGTCCCATCCCTCATAGGAAAAGCTGAGAAACTGAGAGAATCATACTAGTTCTCCATCACAAGCAATCCATCTAGAATAGCCCTTTATAATACCCCCTTTAAAAATTTAGGGCCTTCTCCCCACTTTTTGGTAGGTCCTTTCAAATCCTTTTGACAGGCATATTCTTGAAGGAGGAAGACATATGTGCAGACTTATGCAATTTTCCCTTTTAGTATAATTTCACTAGGTATGTGGTCCCCTTTTCATTTCACATGATACTTACCTTCTTGCTTCTGTAGATAATTGCCTATTTCTATAATGATTTTGCTTTTATTTCTGTTGATGACTTTCAGACATCATGGGTTGATGCCTTCTTTAATGGGCACAATGATTATAAACCTCTATTAAAGCAAAGATTTGTATGCCTTAAACTGACAGTAGAGTTAATTGCTTTTACAATTATGATTTTATGTGAAATACATTTTTTTAAAAATTTGTTGGTACCCTACGTTGGATTCTTCCACAGAAGAAGAGGAATCCTTTCCAAGGCTGCTGCTGAGTTACTCTTCTCTGTTTCAGCATCATGTCCACATTTCTCAGCACATCTCTTTTTTTTTTTTTAAGATTTTATTTATTTATTTGAGAGAGAGAGAGCGCACATGAGAGGGGGGAGGGTCAGAGGGAGAAGCAGACTCCCTGCCGAGCAGGGAGCTCGATGCGGGACTCCATCCAGGGACTCCAGGATCATGACCTGAGCCGAAGGCAGACGCTTAACCAACTGAGCCACCCAGGCGTCCCTGCATTTTTTTTTTTTAAGATTTTATTTATTTATTTGAGACATAATGAGAGAGAGAGAGCATGGTGGGGGGACGGTCAGAGGGAGAAGCAGACTCCCCGCCGAGCAGGGAGCCCGATGCGGGACTCCATCCAGGGACTCCAGGATCATGACCTGAGCAGAAGGCAGTCGCCCAACCAACTGAGCCACCCAGGCGCCCTCTCAGCACATCTCTTTAGGAGGTGGGGCCTGCCCACTGATACAGACTCATCTCTCACCTGTACTTTGCAGGCAATCTATACTGGCCTTATTGCACTCCTTTGGGATTGTGGACAGGGAGGCTGGCTTTTTCCGCATCTCTGCCTCTTCTCATGCTGCTCCTTTTGCCTCCTTCTCTGGATAGCTGTCTCCTACTTTAAAGTATTAACTCCTTCACAAAGCCCTTCCTGATATGTGCTGAAAGTACAGCTCCCTGACTCCAACTCTCAGCGCACCCGGTGTGTACCCAGGAGGCTTCACTTACCACATAATCCTGGCTTGATCTCGTTACTTCTCAAGTTACTGCTTTAGACCCTGAGCTTCTGGAGCTGTGTTTTTAAATCCCCAGTCATCACAGACAGCCTGCAGACAGCCCCCATCGTGTTTGTTGAATGAAGCAAGCAAGAAAGTAAAACATCAAGAACATGGCAAAACCAAGTACATTTATTTGGCGTTTTAGTAGACGTGATTTCCTGCAACTTGTCTACTCTAGTGAGATGAATTGCAAGAGCCTGAACTTACAGGTTCCTGCTGTTCATGTTTAGCCTTCTTAATGCATCATGGCTGATTGGACACACAGAAACTCTCAATTAGTCTTGTTTTGTCATGGTGCACACAGCTCTATCCAGAAATGATAACAGAAACACCACACACAGCTGCCTGATATTGTATAGGGAAAGGTACCATATCTGACCACAGAATCTCAACATGTATGAGGTTGTTACCATTTGAAGGACTCTACTCCTGGCATAACGTGTATCAGGAAGCCTCCAGTAGGTACAATCGGGGCGGGGGTGGGGGGGCGGGGGGCCTAGGCCTCTGTGTGTTGACAACTTGTAATTGTGCTTCACTAGGTAGAAACAGGAAGGAGCATCCAAGCTATGGTGGCCAGAAGTTAAAGAGCCAAAATGGAAAACCCAAGACAAAGCCCTTCAGAAATAACCAGGTTCGCCTCTTTATTAGCATCAACCAAAAAACTTTGAAAATCCTGTCCTTTATAACACTGAGTTATCCACCTGCAATGCCTCTGTAAGCACACTTCTAGCCCTGATGGAAATTTAAAACCACACAAACCAAACCAAAAATCTTGTCTCCCTACCATTCTTAGTCCCCACCCCAGAACTTCATCCTTGCCTAGATATAAATCCATTTCTCTTTCTCTCAGAAGAAATAGTGCTTGTTTTATTGTACCTAGGGACATATGTAAAATTGTATTACAGAGAAGAAATTGGGACTCAAAATAACCAGATTAGAATGGTCTAAACTATGCAAGTCATCATTAAATCTCATGCTGATTGCATCATGAACCTGGATAATGTACTAGATATGAGAAAGGGGGTGGACCTTTGTTAAGACAAAGGCTTTCAAGGCTTACTTACTTGCTTTGTTGTATTGACCTTACAGTGTTTAAAGGGAATGACCCAGCCAAAAACAAATGTGGAAGCAGACTAAAATGGTCACTGTCATTAAGTGACTCTCAGGGTTTGCGATGTATTCCCACAAGCACATTTGATCTGAGATGAGTGGAATTCCATAGAAAAGACTTCTGAATTAACAATTCCATGTGGAATGAGTGGTAAATGCCATGATAGAATCTCTAAAGTATTTAATGGACTCTCCTACAATATTTCCACTGAGAATTAAATTTATGTAAGATGCAGTTGAAGGGTTTTTGAAAATTATCTAATTTCTTTTTTTTTAAAGATTTTATTTTATTTTTATTTGAGAGAAAGAATGAGAGAGAGAGCACATGAGAGGGGGGAGGATCAGAGGCAGAAGCAGGCTCCCTGCCGAGCAGGGAGCCCGATGCGGGACTCGATCCAGGGACTCCAGGATCATGACCTGAGCCGAAGGCAGTCGCCTAACCAACTGAGCCACCCAGGCGCCCGAAAATTATCTAATTTCTAAGAGGCACACGACTGGGGCCCAAAAAAACAAAAAACAAAAAAGATGCACACACGTGCACGCACATGCGCATGCGCACCTGCAGGAAAGTTTACAATATCCTTAAATAGGGACAAACGTCTCTAGGCTAGTGTGATTAAGAACAATTTTATTAAATTAAAAATGAAATGCTATTATTTAAATAGTATTTGGATATTTACTAATGCTTGAAAATAATTTTATGAACAATATCAAAAATGCCATGAAAATACTCTTTAAAGCCACCTATATTTTCATTTATACATATATATATTTTTCATTTATGCCCTTCTAAATTTGAGTTTAAGTCATTAGTTAAATCAATAGGCAAAGAAAGAGAATGGATAATGGAAAGAATGCTTTGTATTTCCATCATCTTCCTTTCAAGAGTCTAGGCATTTTTGTTGTTAGAGCTGATGCTTAGATGTGAGATTGTTTTTACTGAGTTATTGATGACTGTATCTATACAGAGCCTAAGTCAAGTTATAGTGTATTATGGAAGCAATAGCTTCCTTCAAGTTTTTTGCATTATTGTGCTATAAGAGCCGCCTAAGCCCATTACCAAGCTGCCATGAATATTGTGTCTAGACTATAAGTCATCCAGGTTTTAACCAAATTAAGTCTCTACTGCATGACTCAGATTTAGTATCTTCTGAACATAGCAATGTAATCTGTAACCATGGAATTGTTGTAAGAAAAAACTGAAACACAGTGCCTTACACACAATGGGCATTCAATAAATATTTGTTGAATTGCAGATATGACCTGGGCCTACTACAACTCTCTTCTATTTTTCTCCTATAAATGAATTAAAAGCTACAAATCTATAACACTTTATCATGCCATCAGCCTTGATATATGAAATGAGGTTCCTGAGGAGAATGTGGAACTCATATTAGACAGAATAGAATAGACTAACACACATCTTCTGAATGAACAATGCATGCTTTTAATCTACCTCAGTAGGCAATCAGTTTCTTAGTGATAATCAATACATGTTAAATGTTCTTCTTCAAACTGACTTCATGGCAAGGACCATTTGAAGAATATTCACAAATAGACTAAAGAATAAACATTTTTAAGCAATAATGTCAGGAGTGAATTCCATTAGTATTCAGGAAATATATCCTACATTTAAAAGGAGAAACATTAATACATTTTGGAAGTCTAAACAATGAGTTCAACTTTCTCTAAACGTCTAAATTTTTACTTGGCAAGAATTCTCAGATTTATCAAGCCAGTGGTATGTTTTGTACCATGAGCATCAAGGGGAGTTAACTTCTATCCATGAATACTTAACTTGAGATAAACCTAACCATTTAACTTAAATGTTGTTCTATGTGGAGATAAATGCCCACCTGCAATCCATCTCCACGAAGAAGATAAAGAAGGAAGGAAGAAAGGAAATGTATTTGAATAAAAGAATAAAGAAAAATAGGGCAGGCAACTGAAGTTTCTATATGGATTATTCTATTTAGTGTGATTAATCAAGATTTCTGGAAGGATTTAAAAAGGAAATCTGTCCTCTCTTCCTGGACAGTCACAGGGGGCCTTGCCTAAAGGTGGAAGTGAGAACAAACTTTATTTTCATAGTAATGAAAATTTTGGAAGTTAGATGGAGTTTGAGTTCAGATTTGTAATTTTCTCCACAATTAGTTAATCAATTAGGTTATACAATTAAACTCTCATGGTTTTTAGTAAGGCAGAGATCACCAATGTGTCTATTTTTAATCATATATATATAATTTGATGGATATAAACTTACAACCATAGTTCCTGAAAGAATCCCAGGGACTCAAGTCAGGAAGGATGGATTATATTTGGAAAGTACTGCTTCTTTTTTGGAATAAGCACTCATATTTGTGGGTGTTCTTTTTCATTTTTTAAAAGTTCCCATACGTACTAGGATCCTCTCTTTCTAACTCACCAGCTAAGAAAACCGAATAGGTTTTTCCCATGAGATTCCTGTTCAATTTTCTAAATTCTAACGACTATAACATTCACCAGTCTCAATTACACTGTAACAAAGTCAGGATCTTTTCTGGAAGGCGAGTCTGCAGTACCACTGAGTAATTTGTCGGCCGAGGTGTGTGAAGAGTTAAATGCAAAACAGGAGAATTAAAGCCGAACACTAAAAGCAGTAAGTGTTTTACTTCTATCTCATTTGGGACCTCCTAAGGGAAGAAACTAGTGAGCTATGCAGACTTGAGGGGAAATAAAAAAAGAAATTGTCCCAATGCTATTCAGTAATCAATTGGAGAAAAAAAAATCAGTCAGTATCAGGTAATAAAATATGGAATTAGGGTAGAGCACTTGCCTGAGGATATATCCTGTAGTAAAGGTTATTTTTCATGATTTATAAGGGTTTTTAAAGAAGCTTGCGGAATGCCACAGGAGAAATGAAGACTTCAGAAAGCTATACATTGTTCTGCAAGTGCTTTCATAATACTTGTTTATATTTAAGGTAGGGGGGTGGGGGCGGCATCGTACAGTGAGATGGAACGGTTATTGACCAGATTGATCATGGGAACAAATCTGCCGGTGGTAACCTTGTTTAATGATATGTTGCTGGGCTCAGCACCTTGCTGAGGCTGTGATTCTTCACCGGCTGGGGCCGCATGATGGATCGCGGCAGGAAGCTGATGGTGCAATCACTCACCGGCAGTCACTTGCCACCGCTCCGCCTGACACCTGTCCCTGCGGCCAGGCGGCCCCGCCCACTGGGAGACACGAGGGCTCCACCGAAGAGCACACGGGGGCTCTCTCTCGGCCCTGCACCTTCCTTTGTAGGGCATTTCTTTCCACTTTGGGTTTATGACTTTTTGTTCTCCCCAAATAACTCGAGTCCCCCCACCCCTGAGGCTTCTCATTTCCTTCCTTACCCCCAAAGCTCATTAGGGTGTATTTTACCGTGGCCAAATAGAAGACCAAGCAAGGCCTTTAAATCGGAATGTCGATTTCCTGAAGACCTGAAGATCCGGGAAATAGGATTCTTTTCTAGAAAAAGAGAAAATCATATTTTATCATATTTTCCTATTTTTAATAAGTGCATTCGTGGGGGTAAAATTATGCTGAGGTCGTTTGGAAATGGTGTCACATGGACCTAGATTATGATGCTGGGAACTCTCTGAGCACAGGATCTGTCCTTTTCATCTTTGTATATCCATCATCTCACACAGAATTGCTCAAAAAAAAAAAATGGGTATGTAAAATTTGTTTCAGAAAAAAACAAAACACTATAAGTGAACATTTTTACCCTGAGACTCGTTCACTCAACCAATCTATAGTTCCCTATTGCTTATCTCGTGAAATCTAAACTGGTCTCTCCTGCACAAAGTTACCCCAAACCCCAAACTTAATTCCTGCACTCTCCAACATGAATGCTTGGTTTAGTCGGAAACGCTTCGTTGTTCCCATTACCCATGCTTATTCTTGACTTTGTGCTGGATTTTCCTTTCCCACCTGCTTGGAAAATTCTCTCCTTTCTCCTCCATTTAGCAGCCCTTCTAGAGCCAGTCCAGTGCCAGCTCTTACAAGAAGTAAGCCTCAGTACTCCGGCCCTTAGTCACTCCTAATATTAGATGTTTGTTGTCTGCCTCCTCACCCTTCGTTCCCTCCGTCTTAAGTCCCACTTTCTGTCTGGCAAGGCTTGTTTGGCAGGCTCCGTCCTCAGCTCTGAAAGTGGGATCTGAGCCTTGGGCTCAACCAACCAGCACACTGGATTGTCCTGAGGGCAAATTTTTGTTCAGGGAGAGGCATACAGAACTTAAAGTTTTGTTAAAATGCTGGGACAAAGATGTACTCTTTTCCTATGTGCACACAAACATGCAAGCATAGGGCACGTCTGGAAAACATCTTGGGACTGCGAGCAAGCTAGGCTTAGGATGAAGCTGACATTGCTGAAGGTAAGGAAGAGAAGCAGGACATTGGATGATCACTGAGATACTCAGGCTTTTCTCATGCCAGTCCAAAGACTATGCAGCTGAGTATTCTTCCGTGGGTTTCAGTCCATTCCTCAAGGATTCTGTTACTTGCAACTGAACACCATCTTCTTTGACCTCAATTTGCATTTATGGTAAATAGAACCCTGCGGGGTTTTGGCTTTCCCATTCTTTGAATCAGCAACTATCCTCTCTTCAACAAAGTCAAGAGAGTCTTGAGGGTACCACAGACTCCTTTGAGTCTTCTGTGTTTCTTCCTGACACCTTGCACCATGCTGGTATAAAGTCGATGCTTAATACACACTCATGGTTTAATTCTCAAATGACAGACTCATCATCTCTTCAGGAGGGGGTACTGCTTGTTTTCTAGCTTGCTAGCTCCATGGGCAGGGAGTACTCCGCTGGACTGCAGGACAGAAGTCACTGTCATCTCCTCTATCAAGAAGGAGATTTAGAGGCAAAGGAAGTGATTTGGAGCTCTCTAAGTGGTTTTGCACCATACTTCTACGTGACATACATGTGTTGACCAAATCTAAGTTATACTGCCCATGCTCTCTCTCATGGGCATCTCAATCTTGACTCAATAGCTAAGGTGTTTCCCCCAAATGCCACTTGTTCTTTCTGTCAAACAACCATCACTGCTCAGACAATTTTATTTCTCCACTGTTTCTCCTGCTCTCCCACCTCCAGGGTGAGAAGTGATCTACACAAGAGAAACAGGCCGGTAAAGACCCTCACAAACTATGGCTGGCCAGAGACTTTAGGGCTACCCATATAGTCATTAAAAACAGCACTCCCAAAAAGCCACTGCATTTAGATATAACGACTTAACACATTTATGCTTCATGCTAGTAAAACTAATATAGGAAAGTTTATACATTATGCATACAAGAAAGTTTGTACATTATCTCAACCTCAAAGACTTCAACTTAATTACATTATATAGAGAGTCTATAAACTTAATTCAGACACAGGTTTCAAATTTCTAAGACTTTCTAATCAGTCTCATTTCTTATATAAGACATATCTTCTGATATAAACATATTTAAAGTATACACTATTTGGGGGAAATGCATTTCTGAGAAAGACGGAAACAGCTTGTGACACTCCGAGATAGAGTTCTCAAACTTTGATGTACCTAAGATTTACCTGCACGTTTGTTAAAACAGAAATACCTGGGCCCCACCATTGAAGAATCTGGTTCCAGAGGTCTGGAGGGGGCTTCCAGACCCATATTAATGTGTTTTCAGTTTTTCTGCCATCTAAGACAAGTAAGTTGCAATGATAAAACTGAAAAATCGCATTCCCACCTACATGCCTTTGATTTTATTCAATTTCTCTATACAATTTAGAATTGTAGCTCTAGTAATTTTTCTACATTACTCTTTAGCTGAAAAAAAAAATAGTAAGACTAATATTCTGAGTTTATGCTTTGAGTTGCATGGACACCTATATCCTGACTTGGTTACATGTTGGCATTTTTCTCAGACAGGCACTTGAGCCCCATCTTTTTTGTACTCTATATTACTAATTATATTGCTTTCACTTGAGAAATATTCCTATGTATGTTAACCCTAGTACTAACACATCTATATGCCAGTCTTCATAAATTTACATGAGCAAGCGAGGGGCGCAATACCTCATACCTTGTAAGCCATGAAGAATCAGAAGCTCTAAGATATTAAACAAAAAGCAGCTGCATTTAGATCAGCTGGGAGTAAAAGGGATGTGGAAAAGTAAGAACTGTGTCTTTCCAGTAGAGAACTCAGTTGGGGTATGGTTTCCTTAGCTAGCTTACTCAACTCGCTTCGAGATTTATTCTTAAAGTTATTATCCTAGCTTGCAACTAAAAGGTGCTGCAGGAGGACGAATCTGATAACCACATTCTGCATCGCACAAGAAGCAAAAATGGAAACAAAAAAAAAATGGAGCTACATTATTCAAGCTCATCAAAATCAGTTTTTAATCTCCAGATTTTTATAGAACATTTTTTTCTTCCTTCACTCCCACCATTATGGCATGATGGTATTATTCTTGAAAGAATGCCAGTGTGTGTGTGTGTGTGTGTGTGTGTGTGTGTGTTTTGAGAGAGAAACAGAAATGTATAGACACTTTTATTCATTGAGCAGTATCTCCTATTATTCAGAAGAAAACTCGCCACTTTTCCTTCTCAGGTGGCCTCACCACAGTCTGCAGGGAAGACGCTGAAAATGTCTCTGGCGCTTTGGCTGACTCACTTAGTGGCCACTGGGACAGCTTCAGGTCTGCTTTTGAGCATATCGTATATTTATAAAGGCAAAAGAGGTGAATTTGTCAACTGTGTGGTATGTCATTTTGGCTTCTCAATGTTTGGGTCTAAGTCTAGACTTAAATAAGGTCGTCAAAAACTCAGTGTGAAAAGGACAGACATTCATATCCAATGCCAAAGTTTCCTTCACCCTCTCATGAAGTTTCTGTTTCATTGAATTGTAACCATCTTTCAATCGCATCCATTTTATTTGTAAGTCATAAATGGATTTCAAAAAAGAATTGAGGGGCGCCCGGGTGGCTCAGTCGTTAAGCGTCTGCCTTTGGCTCAGGTCATGATCCCAGGGTCCTGGAATCGAGCCCCTCGTCGGGCTCCCTGCTCGGCAGGAAGCCTGCTTCTCCCTCTCCCACTCCCCCTTCTTGTGTTCCCTCTCTCGCTGTCTCTCTCTGTCAAATAAATAAAATCTTAAAAAAAAAAAGAATTGAAACTCACTGGTATTTAAGAAAATGGCACATTTCTATGTATACACACAAGTTATTTCTTCTTGAATAAGAACCTTAACATAGTGATATTGTAATTAAGGGAGAGAATATTTTTCATTTTAAAATAATAAATGACCTACTAAAGGCACAATTTGCATCATGAACACTTTATAACTACCGGTTTTGCGTGATGGTTAACATAAAACAAATGAATAGAATTAACTATGAATCTAGTACAGCCTCGTGTTAATTACAATAAAGTGATATGCATTTTAAAGTTGCTTCTTTATATTTTAGCATCTTAAAATGGATTATCCTCTAGGTACAATATTAAAGGTCCTCCAAATAATACTTAAAATCCCTGGGGCAGGGGGGCAGAGGGGGTTCTGTTTTTCAACCTCACTCCAAATGAAACTAATGTACAATTTTTTAAGACAGTAGTTGACATTGTAGTTACTTACATTATATCCATAAATACAGCAATCTACACATTTACTCAGCATTATGTTTATTTAAATAATGTCCCTTAATTTTCTAGTCTAGTCTAGAAAACATTTAAGATTTTATGCCCCTTTTCATTCCAATTTTTACAAAAAAGAGAAAATGGCAATATAAATTACCTTTTATCAATATATCTTCATAAATATTGTTATATAAACATTTACCCCAAATGATTGATATTTAGGCCATCAGATTTTTAAACTGTTGTATTATGCCAGATTGGTGTTGCTATAATAAGAGAAATACAAAAACAAAAGTTCTTTATAGGTGCAGGCTTCTTTTCTAGAAAGAAATTTTTCTGCTAAGTGTCACCAGTTTAAGAAAAATACACTAAGCATGAATTGATGTGTGAGAACATAATTTAGTTGGCAAATTTCTAGGAGAAATTTAATATTGTTTGCTACAATTATGAAATTCAGATGTATTGATCTAAATGAATATTATGGTGTCCAAAAAAGGGAACATTTTAAAGGCCATTGTATTCCCCACTCCTATTCTATCATTTTAATCCTTCTATCAGGCTGTGTATAAAAATCACAAGGAAAAATATGAAAGCATTGTGGTGGGTGCATGAACATCTGTGGACATCATTGAAAGCCACTTAATAATCCCAATGAAAGAAGTTTTACATTTTAAAATCTGAGACCTCCTTATGCAAATCATTTTGCCTTCAGCCATTTCAAAAAGAAATGAAGAACCTAGAGGATTGTACAGTTTTACATAACACTGGTGAGATGGTTGTCAACTTTGATCTTACATTAATTAGTTAAGATCTTGACTGATCATAGCAAAAGCAAACTAAAAAATCTGGTCCCCAGTTAAAATGAAGTACAACTACAATCTATAATGATGAAAATTTCTGCTTAACTGTGATATTCTCTATGTTTGGCATATTACGAAAGGGCATATAATAACATAATTCATTGTCCAGTAAAGTGATTCACATGATATGAAGTACATTTTTAAACCTTATTATCTAGACATCAATCTCAATATTAGGTTGTTGTATACTTAAGCCATTGGGGGTATAAATCAAACATGTTTGGGGTTTTGTGTGTGTGTGTAAAGACTAAGATTTGAGGGAAATAACTTTATACACCTTAACACAATTATGGGAAATTAGGTTGTGGCTTACTTCTATAATGTGTCAACTTTAAATGAAATGAAGCCTATTGTGTCACAATTTGCTGTTTTGTTTTGTTTTGTTTTCCCCCAGCATAAAGTTTAAGCTAAGATAAAGCTTAAACCTATATTTAACTTTTAGAAAATATGACCTTTCTAGCATATATGAAGAACTAAAATTTGAAACTCACTAAACAGCCAATTGCTGCAAAGAATTTCCTTTTCCCTACAGGTAGCATGAAATGGAGCCCAAATGACAGGACCCCATCTGAGCCTCCCCAGCTCCCCCAGTCTGCACAAACCCACTCTATCAATCATGGCAGGATAATGCATAGTGGTTGCACCTGTGACAGGAAATGATTGAGTGCTGAACACAGGCCCGGCTTCGCCTGTCGCTTTGTGCATTTGTATTTCTCCAGGGCCGGTTTGAGAATTTTCAGAACTTGGGGGCAGGGAAGGAGGGATTCCCATTGTATTTTGAAAAGGAAATAATAATGCATTTTGTTGATGAAGACATAACACAAAAGAGAAATTAGGCAGCAAAATGGCCTGGTCCGCTCAGGTGGGCAAGAGCCCTGGTGCAGCGCACGATGCAATATTATTAAGCTGTAATTTAGTTTAGATGAGTAGAGGATGCTGACCATGGCCATTCTTTTGGAGATGTCTTACTCACCCAGTCGCAAAACAGACGTTTGTTCCTTTACAATCTCATAAAAGAAAAAGAACAAAAGGCCAAGGCTCACCTATTGTCCAAAAAAGACTGTATGATATAAGCTAATTTAGGATAGCAGAGAGAAAAAATTGTTTTCATCTTTCAAGCTCTTCTGCAGTTTTTTGGAAAACTCTGATTTGATGTCATAATCTTGTTATTTAAACAGTTTGGGTAAGTGCAGTAATGCTAAGAAACTGAAATTACAGTATGTACAGTTTAGATAATTTTCTGCTAATTCAACCATTTTTTGAAAAAATATATATGGTTGAAATATAAAGTGCCTATTTTACAACATTTAATATTTGAGTTGATCCTTCTGTGTAGAACCATAAGTATTTTCTACTATACAGGAATAAAATATTGATAATATATTTTATTGTGTCCATTGTTCACATAATTCGAGTTTGGGTTTCTTAAGTGACTAAATGAATACTTTTGTTAAAATAGTAAGAGTTCCTGTTAAAGAATGTTGGAGGGCAGGGAATAACCAAAAAGTAAAACGAAACAAAACAAAACACCACACTAATTGAAAACTCTCCCCACCAAAGGACGGAGAATAATAACAATAAAAACCACAAATCTGGACGTGTAAACTCAGTTTCTCCTGTTAGAATTTCCATTTTTGTCCGAAGGACCATTCTCTGTAGCACAGGACATCGCCACATGCTGACACTTAGAAAACATTTTGTGGGAAAGAGTAGACTGCCGAGTGCTCTTTTCTTTTTTCCTATTCGGTATTATTACCTTCTACCTTCCCTAAATGTGGGCAAATAAAATTACAGAGAAGTAAAATGACTGCAGCCTTTGGAGGGCTGGCTCGTTCCAGGACAATCGGATTTCACCGGGTAACGTGTATGCAAACACACAGGTCGCGTCTACTTCATTGTTTCCAGTGCGTTCGGAGAATCTCTTCCGCGGCTCTCCAAGCCTTTGTGGACCCTTCGCGAGCAAAGTTGCTTGGCTATAAACAGACAGAGGCGGCTGATTAGGGAAGGGGGCGGGGGGGGGGGGGGGATTTTCTCTGGGGGCTCACGGATCGATCGCTGCTAAGCGGGTAGAGAGGGGGGTGGAATAAAGTAAACTACGGGGCACTTTGGCTCAGTGAAACACAATTCGCCCCAGAGCTGTTGGGGCCAGATGTGCGCCAGTCTTCCAGCCCCGCAGCCTTTTTCGTCAGCATCGGGTCACCAACCCCACCGGCGGGAGGTCTGGCGGGTCCGAAATGGGGGAGAAAAGCGGACTGGTCCCCGAGCCGGCGGCGCGAGGCCCGCGGAGGCAGCCCGCCCTCGCCCGGCCCGGCGGCGGGGCGCTCGCTCCTCCCCAGCCCGTCGCGCACTTTCCCCGGCAGGGGGCTGGGGTCGAGCCGGGACGGTTCCCCGCGCTCCGGGCCAGCCCCCCTCCCCCGCCGCCCATAGCGCGACAGCTTTCATCCGCCCAAACTGGGGGGGGGGGGGTGTCTCCTCCATAACCCCCGCCCCAGCTCGGCAGCGGAGTTGGTCTGCGGGCAGAGGGAGGCTGGCTTCCTGGCTGCCGGGGCCTGGAGGTGCCGGCGCGCCCCGGGGCGGGGGTGTTGGGGGGACAGGGGTCGCGGAGCCGCCGCTCGGCTGCACACCCTCCCCTCCTTCTTCCGGGAGGCTCCCCGCTCTCGGCGGCGCGGGGACCCCCACCCCCGCGGGGTCACGGTAGGCGAAGGCGTCTTGGGACGGCGCCTCGCTGGGGGCCTGCGCTGTCCCGCCGCACCCTGTCCCCGCGCAGCACCCACCACCTCCGCCCGCCTCTCGGGGTCCCTCCTCCGCACCCCACATCGTGTACACTGACCAGGAGACTTACTTTAATTGCAGAGTTAAACAGAAATCATTGGGTTCAAAGAAACCTCGCCTGCCTCCCACTAATCAGCTAGAAAGGGAGGCCGGGGAAACAAAAGACGTAAAGGAAAATTAAGCTACTTCTCACTCGGCGCTGAACTTGGAGGCGGGGGAGCTGCGCGGGGCGCGCGGAGAAGGCCGCCGCGAGCAGGGTTTCCAACGAACCCCGAGAAGGGGGAGGTGGGGGAACGGAGGAGGAAGAAAGACAAACATCTGGGGATTGGACCATATGCTGAAGCTTTGTCTTGTCCTTCAAAGTTCGGCTGCCCTTGAAGTGATTTGTCAGGCGGCCCACGGGTGACAGGGAGGATGTTCGGCGGGGAGCGGGGGGCGGGAGGCGCCGGGGGGGAGAGGGAGGGCGGGGAGGAAAGGGGGAGACGCCGACGAGAGGGGGAGCAAAGTGACCCCACCGCCCGAGGAAAAGAAGAAACCAGTATCCGCGGAGGTGCGCAGCCAGAGACGGGGGGGGGGGGGGGGGGGGAAGCGGGCTGGTGGTTCCAGGGGAAACGCCAAGACAGCGAAAAAGAAGGAGGAGGGAAATAGAGGTTAAGGAAGAGGAAAGCCGAGTAGAAAGAGAAAAACGTGAGGATGGAAAAAGAGGAAAACAGACGGGCGGAATAAACTGAAGACAGGATTGAGGTGTCTTAGGAGAAGGTGCATATCTCCTAGTTTAAGAAAAGTGGCTTTGAACTCCCCCCCTTCTTTCTTTTTTTTGCCCGCCAACCGCTGAACTGATTAGACTGTAATTAAGGCCATAAAGCCCTCAGATTATCCACCTGTTTATTCACTAAAGTCGGGGTCTCATCAAGCAAATTAGCTGCTTCCAGGCTACACATTGGGCCTCGAGCTTGCCTGATTAATGAAGTTTATTGGGAGCTGTTAAAAGCATTAACTGGAGAAAATCTCAGCAATTCGTCATATTTAAGGGATGGAAATTAAATCTTGCTATGCAAATGAGAAAAAAAATTTTAAACCATCTTTAGGGGTTACTATCTGCATATTATTTTTCTCTAAAACTCTGGTCAGGAAATAGGCATTAGAACACAAAGCATTATTTGGACTTAAAGTTATGGGAAAAATACACTGCCACCTTATTTGGCATTATGATGGGTAGTGAAACAGAAAACATAAGAACACAACTGTTCCCAAGGCAAAGAGGTTTTGAAGAGACCCAATCGCAAAGCCAAGCTCAGGAGAAACCCAATTCTTAAATTAAAGTTAATGTATCCATCTACAGAAGGAGATTTGGGAGTAGTCTTCAAGGGGCTTAATGTTTGATTTGTGGGAAATCAACAGATAACTGAGAGAAGAGAGGAGGTAGGTAAGTGCCCTAAGAAGCGAATGTGAGGAAAATGGTGGAATGACCTGTAAAAGCACCCAAAATAAATCAGTATTCTTATAAACTGGCTACAGAAAATGTTTCTGTACCCAGTATTTGTAATCATAACCAGCGTGGTTCTTTGGATGTGTCTGGGAAGGTGTGATTAAGAAAATAAACCAGGGAGGTGGGAGAAATATAACCAAGTGGAAAGAGGAAACGTAGTGCAAATTGAGAACATAATCCAGAATTTGTAAAGTATGGGTTTACTTTAGGTGGTGCTTGGTGATACGTATTGCCACACAAATGTTTATTAATGGTTGTAATCACAGAAGTGAAGGGAGAGTGATTTCTGGATATTAGTTATTCCTGAAAAGGGGGAAATCTTTTTTACAAGAGTAACAAAAGTCCATGTATAGATGTCTTCTATTTCAACAAAATATTAAAAATAAAAATGTGTAATGAATACATTTTTTAGTCAATGTAAGCTTATTGTAATGCAAATCTTTCAAGATTTAACTTTAAATTTTTTCTATTTTTTTTTCCAGAAACATCTTAAGTATTGGTGCAGTTTGAAATGTTTGCTTGACTAGTACATTATGTATTTGTTTAAGGACAGTGTTGTGTGTTTTATAATCTCAGAAAAACATGTATTAGAGTATATAAAATTTGAAAATATGAGACAAAAGGGACAGCCAAAGCTAATGGAAAATTAGGTAATTTTTAATAATATTTATCCCATCATAATAGTCACTTCTTATGGATTCAGTTCTAAAATGATAGATTTTTACAGTTATTCTTACTAATATTGTCCTTCAAGATTGATTTTCTAGATAATTCTTTTTTATTTTAAAATCTTAAAATGTTGAGGTTTATTATTTTCTTGCTCCTTAATGAAGTCACATAGTCAGCTAAGGAAAGTAACAGTAATCATTTATATTAGTATTTCTGTTTTAAAGGTTTAAAAAATTCCAATGCATGTATCCCTCCTCTTTGGTGGATAGAATATATATAGCTTTGTGAAACCAAAAAAATATAAATGTAAATTTGAAGTCTAGAAAATTCAATAATGCTCAAAAGCATAAGTAAACTTGAAATATAGTCTTCATTTGTCTTAATCTTTAAAAATCTTTAAATTATTTGTTTACTGTCTTCCCAAAATTCCAATATATTCTAAATATGAATCATAAAAACTCCTTTTGTTTTTGTTAATACTATATATTACATCATTTGGCTTATAACATGATTATTTTGTAGTAAATTAACTAAATCTTTAATATTGAAAATAAAATAATCATTTAAAATACCTTTGGTTAATGACTAAAACTTCTTGATAAATGTATCTGATACTGCCCATTGAATTATTTAGAATGCATTTTTACTTATATACTAATTTTTAAGGATTATTTGGGGAAAAAAGCATATACGTAATTCATTTTTGCTTATGCAAGTACAGGTTTAAAAAAGACTTAGTTCTCTAGAATTCTGAAGTAACTTGAAGAAAAACAATTATCCTTTGTACTGAAAATTGGTCATTTATTAAGACTTGGCTTTGTTTTTAATATTTGACTTAAATATATGAATGAGAGAAGAGAGACAAGTAAATTCTCTGAGGGTAATTAAAAATACATTTTGCAACCAACAAAATTTTAGAAAATATTTTATCTCACATTTTTAAAATCAAAACATTTTTAAATGATATTATACTCATCCCAGAGTACTTGTCATCATGGTATCACGTATATAACAGTTCATTTAAAATATGCATAGTTTTGTACAAGGATAATTTGCCTTTAGAGTGTACAGTCATAGAGAGTGGGCTTCTGAGCTACTAACTAATGGGTATCAATTATTATCATTTGTATTTCTGATCTCTAGAGTGGTATGGATAAAGAAGGTCAAAATGGTCCCTGATGAAAAGAAACTTTTAAAACGTTTGGAAAAGTTAATGAATTAGATTTCCCTGCACTTGAAGATATTAGGATTGGGAGATCAAGACTCCCATCAGCCAAATCAAGAATATTCACAGTTGACAGGAAAACTCAAAGTTTCTTTTTTTCCCCACCAGAGAAATGCCCTCCCACAGCTAGTGGTGGTAATTCACAGGAGCAATTATATTAGCTTAAAGAGTGTGTTTCAGAAGCAATAAACTTTAAGTACACTCAGCCTAATTTCTGTTGTATTTATTTTATGTAGTTCCTTGTAAGTGCTTGAGAATGCTTCTTGTAAAAATATCCCCTTCATTTTATAAAACATGCTTTCTGCTGTGGATAAAATTACAATGTTAATAAACCATAATTATTGTTTTTTCTTTGCAACAATAATGAAAGTTCAATGAAATGAACAAAACTAGAAGAGATGTGCAACACTCCCCTTTTTCCCTTAATAGCCTTTAAATGATTTATGAAATAAAAATGCTACTTCAGTTTGCCTTTAATAACCAATACTTCCTTCACCAATTAGTCTCTATCCTCGTAAATATTCAAACTGTTAGGATATAAAAGAAGCTCTTTTCGTGTGTTCTTTAAGACCTAATGCATTTTTATCAAGGCCTCCAAAAAAATGGACAGTATTCTGATGCATAGGTAATACTATCAGTTGGTTTTAAAAATATATATTTATTTGTTTTTATAGAATAGTATATGAGATAAATATGGAATATACCTTTAAAGAGAAGCCAGCATGTCCATAATATTCAGCAAGTACACTTAAAATGCTACATTTCATATTTGGAAGTTCTTAGAACTGAGAGCTTCTCTGTAGACACTGACTTAAATGTTAGAATTGACAGTTGAAAACTGTTTCAGTTGCTTCAGTCTTGTAAAATTATTAATGGAAAAATAAGTACATGAAGATAATAAAGTTGATAATATTTTCATTCTCAACTATGCAAATGTTGCTCAAATGAAATATGTTTCATTATTTTATATTTCTAGGGCAACGTTTTGAGTCTAGAAATGTCAGTACTGGGATTTTATTTTGATACATGATATGACCTAATTCTTTCATTTGTTGCAGGAATCCAAAAGGGGTAGAGGGTGCCTTTCTCTCCCTTTCCTTTCCTTTCCTTTCTCTTTCTTTCTTTTTCTCTTTCTCTTTTTCTTTCTTCTTTTTCTTTCTCTTTTTCTTTTTCTTCCTTCCTTCCTTTCTTTTTCTTTCTTCTTTGCTGTAAGTCTAAATTGCAACCGCTAAAATGCCTTCCCATAATTGTAATGAGATCAGTGGGTTTTAAGTATGGAATGAATCAATTATTGTAAGCAGAGCCCCTGCGTAAATCACTGAATGCCAAACCAACCTAAGGATTATAAAATGAATCTTTGACAAGTATTCAAGGTTTCAGCATAGTCTCAATAATGAGGATTAAGTACTTACTATCAAGTGAAAGCAAAGTTTTATTCACTTACTAAGGAATATGTGCATATTCATTAAAAGAGGTCAGATTGAATGAGGCTTTAAAAAAAGAGGGCATCCAGGAGCAGCATTAAAGGTAAAAATTGATGATAAATATGTCTAGTTTGTGGTAAAGAGGGAAAGATTCCAAAAGCGTATTTCATGAAATGGCAATATGTTTTGTGATTGAGAAATAACTACATTAACAGTGAAAAATAACAAGTAGCTTTTATATTTTCATTTCTATCAAACGTTTTAAAAAATTTTTTTTAAAAATCCAGGGATTATATAAAAGAAATCAGGACTACCCATTGTCAGTTTTTGCAGTTCTTGGAACATGATATTTTTGACTGGCAAGAACAATAGAAAGTAAAGTTGTAACAGAGCTGAAGACAGAAACATATCATTATTTTTGATACACTGTCAAGAGCTGTGTATTCTAACACATAGGGAGATTCTGTTTAAATAAGATAGTTCTCTTGTGCACACAGTCCAACAGTCTCTTTTCTTTTCTTTTCCTTTCCTTTCTTTTCAGATAACTGTCTTTTGTTAATTTGCTGTAACTAGTTGTGTAGTAACTTTATAATTTACCGTTGTAAATGGCAAGCCAGAAACAAACTATAGTGGCATATTTACACGTCCTTACCAATTTACTAATATACTTTAATCCTTATGCTTATGATAGGGTTTATGTGTCTTGAAAAAAAAACATTTTGAACGATCCAAACAGAATATACTTTTTCCTGGCTTATCCTGTTCCAATTACACACTTTTTGAAATTAGTTTCTGCATCACATAAAATCAGATATTAATTAAATTTAAATTCTAAATTACACATAAAAGTTATAATACTGAAGTTTTGATTATTTTTACATATTGTCCCTTATATTTCTATTTAGGCATTTCTGGCATTATACAGAGAAAAGACATGGTTTTTTTAAAAACATGGAATAAAGTTTTATACTAAATTACTTCAATATCACAGCACTTTATAACTCACTGACAGGATAAATTTATATTGTAGTAACTTTCATTCATTTGGGACATCGTATATACAACATACAAGGAAAGTATAGTACTCTGATGTTTAACTTTTTTCCCGTTAAAATGTTAGATATGCTAAATTATGCTTATTTCTCTAATGAGAAAATTAGGAATTTTGGCATAGATGTTGTAGATATTTGTGAGAAAATAACATTGTTGTAATAGTTACAAAGTCATTTTATATGAAAAAATATACTACTTAAATGGTATTTTCCCACTAAGTTTCTTTTAATCAAAAACAAACTGTATTTTGATATTTTTAATTTTTAATTTTCCATTTTTTTAAATATTTTGTTTCAAGTATAGTCCTATTGCTTTGGCATTTATGTGTGTCACTGTAATTTTAAAGCTAAGAGATCTATTACTGATGTGCATGTATAAACGTAGATATCCCAAAATAAATACAAAACTCACAAGAGTGAATTGAAAGAAGAATACTTACATAGAAACTGCAAAAGTATGCCTGAAACAGCGATAATCAATGTCTGCAAATTCATATTAAAGACAAGTTTTTAAGTTGTGTGCAGAAGTTGAAAGAGCGATGATTTTGGAATAGTGAACATTTACAGATAAAAAGAGAACAGTGTCTCCTGTGCAATGAAGGAATTTAAATTTGCAGTGAAAGTCTGACATCTGGTGGCAAGAAGGAGGAGCATCAGAAAAGAAGAAACCTATTGTGAAGCACCTCCGGGCTTTTACTGGACCAAAAAAGCAAATTAAAAACTGAAAGAAGTTCTTTTTTCTTTTAGACATTTTATATAACAGCTCACCTCCTCCTAACAATTTTACCATGATTCCTATTTTATATTTATATTTCCTAAAAGCTGTTTGTATTAAAGATATTTTTCCAAGAGTATCAAAATATAGCTCAGCAGTTGTTTCTAAAACAATGATTATGTATTTAGAAATAGTTTCATACTTGTAAAATTGATTTATAGAAAGTTAACTTTACATTACAGCTTCAGATTCAAAATGAAACTTTCCTAAATTTTCCCAATAAACAAATGAAAAAATTAAATGTTCACAAAGAAATTTGGTTATTTTAAACAAAGATCAAGAGTGCTAACAAAAGGATATAAGCTTTCAATTGAAAGGTAATCCTAGTTCCTAATACACATTAAAAAATTATTCATAGGACAAAACTATTGATAAGTAATATCTTTTGAGCCCAGAATACCATTTTTTAATTAAAATAGTCCAAAAGAATCACCAAGTTGATACAAGAAACTAGCACCTACTACAATAGAATATGTTTATACTATATGAAATTAATTTTTCTTAAATTATGCAAAGTGAATTACAATAACAATTTAAAAATAGAATTAGCAATACTGATACTTCATAAAGTAGATTTTTCTAAGGTATTTCATCTTATCATTTTAATATGTCCTTCAAATAATTTTTAAAAACAGCACCATATGAGAATAACACAAAGCTTTTATTTTTACTGTTAAATTTCAACAACCCAAACTAGGAATTAATGCAGCATTTGGTATCTGCTGCTGTATATTTAAAGTGGAATGAAGTAGCCAGAGAGGAAAACTTTTGCGTAATTTATATTCCTTAAAATATTTGACCGAATAGTGAGAAAATTGTTAGCGGTTTTCAAGCCATATCCTGGTAATAGTTTCAAACCCCCATTTTGCTCAGAGTACATGAGCAAAGTTTCAGCACTACACTGACTGTTTTCATGCCTTTTTGTTGTCTTCATCCAAGAGGCTGTGGGACACTCAGACTAGAGAATACTGCTGACACATCGAAAGATCCCCATCAGTGTAGTATTTCATAAATCCTTCTGGAGTGGCAAATAAGCAACAGTATCATGAGATCAGCCTGTGGTGGTTCCGGGTCTCCCCAGAGCTTCATTTTTATTTTTTTATTTTTTATTTTAAATATTTTATTTATTTATTTATTTGACAGAGAGAGAGAGACACCGAGAGAGGGAACACAAGCAGGGGGAGTGGGAGAAGGAGAAGCAGGCTTCCCACGGAGCAGGGAGCCCAATTTGGGGCTCCGTCCCAGGACCCTGGGATCATGACCTGAGCTGAAGGCAGACACTTAATGACTGAGCCATCCAGGCATCCCTCCCCAGAGCTTTGAATTAGCATATAGGGTAGATGGTCGTGCTGGGTTGGTTATTGGTCTTCCTCATTTGTGCCATTTGCACAGTGCAGCAGGTTGAATTCATAGTTGATTGTGAATTTGCCGCATGAACTTCCAGGAAGACATTTGCGATACTCGGGAACTCCCAGTAGTGTTGACAGGAAGGATTCCCCCATGCCACTGCAATCAAAGACACAAAATCATCTCTATCAATTTATTCATGAAAAGTTGAAATTCCCCCAAATTGAAGGGAATCTGGAAAGAATTTTTAAAAGTGAGAAAGATTTTTACCAATAACACAAAACATTACTCAGTTCTTATAGCACAGGTCATTTTAGGAATGCTTATCAAATAATTGAAACCAGAGCATTTTTTTTTCCTTTAGAGACATTTCTTTTTATTCCATATTAAATAATTACTGTTTCAATTATGTTATGTATCAACACTCTCTCTCCAAGTGTTCTGAAGATAGAAATTCCTTCTTAGCAGAGAATTGGGAATAAGTAATCCAATTAATTTCAAAGCATTTTAGAATAAAAATAACTCAGTATGTCCAGTAATAAAAAATAACTCGGTAACCGTCTTCATAAAAACACCTAAATTTTCTGTTTCATAAAAATTAATAATCTTGTTCTAGAATGTACTTTTTAAAAAAGATTTATTTATTTTAGAGAGAGGGAGAGAGAGAGCGAGCACATGAGCGAGGGGAAGGAGCAGAGAGGGAGAGAAAGAATCTCGAGCAGACTCCCTGCTGAGCGTGGAGGCTGACACGGGGCTCAATCTCAGGGCCTTGAGATCATGACCTGAGCCGAAACCTAGTCAGAGGCCTAACTTACTGAGCCACCCAGGTGCAGCACCCGCAGAATATACTCTTTGAGGGCTCTTCAAATGAGAAGCCCATCATCTTCACTTATAACACCCTACCTACCTATGATTTAAGCTCTCTCCTTATTTGCCCAGGTCCGAGGAAGAAGGATGATATCAATTTTTTCTGGTCTTTAATTTCTCAGTGTCCAGCACACAGTAGGATTTCAATGATTACTTTTTTGAACGAATAAATAAGTAATGAATGAATGCAAAATACTTTTCTTTCTTCCCCCCAGTATCAGTTATTTCCTCCTGAAAGAGAACATAAAATTCCAATACGCAGCTATCCATGTTTGAGAGAAAACAGTAAGATAAATTATTACAACAAACACACAGTCGCATTAGGCATGAAGTCTTTGAAGATTCCTTTCTTTGGACAAAAAAAAAAAAAAGAAAGAAAGAAAGAGATGAGAATCGTATATCACAAATCTTCACAATTAAGCAATCCTCCAGGTCCATGTTATAGAAGTAGGTACATGAAATAGATAACGTTTTAGCTGCTAATATCTGCATTGATAATGTTTGTACATTGAGATACCATCTGCTACATGAACATTTGCACATATTAATGGGCCCTGAGCTTGCAATAATGTATTTTACATGCAGGAGAAGGTCAGAAATTTGTAACAGCTCAAATATGTGGGCCTGTAATAGGCATTCCATTATCATGTTAACCATAATTTGAACATTTGGTTTTCTGATGATTTTACTGTAAAATTATATATTTTTAGAGCCTCTTAATTTCCACATCTTTCCAAATCACTCCTGACTACGTTATTTTTCCCTTTGATTATATCCTATAATATTTACTCCCTATGCTTATCATTTACTACTGACTACCTTATTTTACTATTTAACTATTTCCTTAGTGACATAGTTGTCTTTCCTAAATGATTGTAAGTTATGCAGATCAGGGTATGTGTCTCTTCTCTTCGGCATCCACATAATACAGAAAACCAGGGTTTTCAGAGACAGTGTTAACTTTTGAATATCCTGGATATTTTTTATAGAAAAGCTACTAAAATATAATCAGACTATATGAGACATAAATGTTTTCTTGTTTGCTGGTTCATCTAATTTTATTTGGCCCCAGCCCTAGTCACTCTTTGTACACTAGCCTAGCTTTTTTTTTTTTTCAAAGTATTAACCACTGTCTAAAACTAAATTATCAGGATTTTTTTTTACTTGTTTATTAAGCATCTCCATCAGTAGATTCTAAGTTCCATGAGGACAGGGATTTTTCTGCCTTGATTCAAGCTGTATCCTCAAAGGCTAGAGCTATGTCTGTCTATAGTAGGTGCTTAATAAGTGTTAATTTTCCCTATCCACTCTATTTAGAATTGATGCCGCACTAGGATTAGATTCATCGTGTTAGAAGGGAATTTAGAGTTTGTTCAATCTCACTGTCCACCCAGGACAAGAATTCATTCTGTCATATCCCTGAGAGTTACTCATGTGGTTTCTGCTTATATTTTCAATACCAGAGGCTCATCATATATTAAGGCAACCTGGGCCATGTTGGCTAAGCTTGTGTTTTTAAAAAGATCTTTCTTGTAATGATTTGAAAGCTGTTTTGCTGATACATCCACACCAGGTCTAGATTTGCACTATAGAACTGTAAAAACAGGTCAATTTCTACATAACTAGTCTTCCAATGAGTCACACACACACACACACTTATTTTCCTGTGAATAAAACGTGACTAACATTGTTAGTTCATTCTGCGAACAACCCCCCTGCTTTCATGTCCACATAGTCAAATGGGAGAGACGGATAATTAAACACATTATGTTCATAACACATGTTAAGCACAATGCTTGACTAAGAACTACAAATTCAAAAAGAACCAAAGTAAAATCTGGTCCCAAAGAGAGGCGTCCCCAAGTTGTGTTGATTCAAACAGATGTACAATGTAACACCCTCTTGCATCTCCCCATAAGAGGTATATTACTTAGAAACACTTCTGAAACTGGATGTGTGTTTTTTTCTAGATATGGTAACATTGCAAGTGTGGCCTCCACAGAGTCACAGGGCAAGAGGAAATTCCACCAGAAAGAGCACATTATTTTTGGTTTAGTTGCACACAAGATGGGTTGTTACCATCACCTTCTAGAATTTCATTTTCTTCTAATTTTTCTGTGGTATCTTGAAAGATTGAATTAGTTTTCTAAATATGGTTTCATATTTTTCCTAATAAAATAATGTGTGATTCTCATGAAGAATCTTGTGTGTCTCTATAACTTCCTTATTCCTTTTTTTTTTACAGATTTATTTATTTATTTGAGAGAGAGAGAGTGGGGGGAGGGACAAAGGGAGAGAATTTCCAGTGGACTCCGAGCTGAGCATGGGGACCGATGGGGGGCTCTATCTCATGACCCATAAGATCGTGACCTGAGCTGAAACTAAGAGTCCAACGCTCAATCAGCTGAGCCACCCAGGCACCCCTAGAACTTGTTTATTTCTAATATATACTTCTAATTTACTGTAATGTTTTCTTTATAAACATTTAGATCATTAATCAAATGCATAGCTTCATTAAATCATGTACGTCATCAGCCATATCACATGAAATTGTTGATCCTAAAATTTTGAATGGAGATGCTTAGATGTTATGATATATACTTATAACTAGACTTAATCAGGGTGAAAAAATTTTGCAGGTTGAAAATTAACTGCTGTTATAAATATTTGCTTTAAAAAATCTTTCCCTCACATTTGTTGCTTACTTTCAATCTCAATATTTTTGGTTTTAACAGTACCTGACACTTCTTGCCACTCATACTGAAACATGTCATTCTTTTCACAAACTCTCATTTTTCTACACCTTTATTCTTATATTCGCCTTCTAATGTAGTTTGATCCTTGTTATGAAGTCCAAGTGATTCTGGAACTTCAGGGAAAGAAAGAATGACCTCCTTAATTCTGAGGAACTTAACAGCTTTGGTCATTCCACAGATTTTATATATAACAAGAAAATAGCAAAATTAACATAAAAGGAAGAAACATAAAAGAAAAAAGGAGGGCGCCTGGGTGGCTCAGTTGGTTAAGCGACTGCCTTCAGCTCAGGTCATGATCCCGGAGTCCTGGGATGGAGTCCCACATCGGGCTCCTGGCTCGGCGGGGAGCCTGCTTCTCCCTCTGACCTATCCCCTCTCATGCTGTTTCTCTCTCTCTCTCTCTCAAATAAATAAATAAAATCTTTAAAAAAAAGAAAAAAGAAAAAAGGAAACAAGAAAAACAAGCCTGACAGAAAGATCTTGAATGGTTGTGGCTGATTTTATTTCCCCAAGATGGCCACCACAATCTCTCTCTAGTCAGATGCACTTCCAGAACCTTGCCAGTCACCCGTCAAAAGATGGAGTGTAACTCCCTTCCCCTTAATTTTAGGAAGGCTTGTGACTCACTTGCAAAAACAAAATAAAATGAAGCAAAAAATGATGGTCTGTGACTTCTGGGCTAAATCATAAAAGGCGATGTAGCTTCCATTTGGTTTGCTTCTCTCTTGAAATCTTTGGCTACCATGTAAGCAGTCTCACTATGCTGAGGCCACCATGTTGTGAGGAAGCCCAAACTAGTCCATGAGCAGAGATCAGATGGAGAGGCCCTGGGACCACATGGAGAGAGCAAGACGCTCCGCCAGCTTCTAGCTGATGGCTGCTCTGGCCCTACCCCAGGCACTGTTAGCACCAGCCACCATCTGACTACAGAGTCCCATAGCCAGAACCAGCCAGCTAAGCCCTTCCCAAATTCCTGACCCACAGAGCTATGAAGAACAATACAATGTGTGTTGTTGTTCTAAGCCACTGAATTTGAGGGTCGTTTGTAATGCAGCCATAGGTAAACACCATGACTTTCAGAAACTTGGTGCCGAAATTAAGATAATGAAGGATAATCTTTTCTATGCACAACTTTAAAGACAGCGTAGGATGAGATTCAGAATTCTCTGGTCCTCTAGAAAAGTTCACCAGCTGGTGATATTTGTAATACAGCAATATCTATCATTATGTTTTACCATAATTTGTTAAATGTTACTGAATTTAATAAACTATGTATCACATTAGTATAATCTCTTAAAAAGCAGCATCCACATCCTCATTAAATCTAGCAAGAGGTCTTATTATTATGTTCTATAATGGTCGATGGCCAAATAAAGGTCTCTTAAACTCTTTTAAATGCATTACTTTAAAAATGTGGTAAATCCTGATATAAAATAGCATGTTCAGCAGTAAAGGATAGAAACCCTGAATTCAAATTGGCTTAGACAAGAAGGGCATTTATTATCTCAAGAAATCCAGAAGTCAGCGATCTACAAGGATGGCTTGTGCTCTACTTGCAGTCTCTTGGGTCTGCCTCCTCAGTGGGTTGACTTCATCCTTACCCTAGTAGCCAGATGGCTGCAGTGGTTCTGGCCATTCCATCCAGACAGAGCAATGTCCAGAAAGAACAATTCCTTCCAGTGAATTCTTATTTTGAATGAAAAACCCTTTCATTCAACAATTATTTACTCAGCACCTGATAAATGCCAGGCAATAGCCTAAGTGTTTGAATGCTTGAAGTATTCCTAGCAAAACAGACCTCCCTTTATATTTCATTGGACATAAATGGTTCACATGGCATCCGGTAGCCAATCAATGGACAACGTTACAAGACCATTATGGTTGATTGGGATCCAATCCAATGTATCTCAGGGAAAACATCACTCTTCCCTAAATCGTGTAAGAAAGGGATAATCACTTGAACAAATTGGGGCTTTTCTAGCAAGGTGCAGTGGAGGAAAGGATATTCAGTAAGCAATGAACAGTGTCTGTAAACAGAACTTATAAAGATATATTGTTATTCAATTTGTGAAAACTGTGATAATGTAGAAGTGTCTTGGCACATGTTAGACTAAATAATCAGGATTTCTGAACGTATATATAAAATGATCGGGAACTATACTTAAAAAAATCTTGGCATATTCAAAAAGACTAAATAGCAGTACTAAAATGCTAGCAACATATTGCCTGTAATTTGGGTGCTAGAACTATTTGTGTATTTGCATGTTCTATTTATGTTTCCACTTTTCCCCTAAATTTTCTTTAATGAGCTTGTACCTCTTTAAAATAGTTCTTTAAATAAAAAATAATTTCTTGTCAACTGTGTCCAGTTACATTATCTACTGCCTAATCTAAATCAAATAAAGCAAATTTATGGAGCCTGAAGTTTCCCAGTCTCAGGTCATGGTAATGACATCTTTTTTATTTTTTTCTGCTACTTCCAGCTCAACCAAGGGACAAGCCATTTTAAATAGAGAAAGAACTCCCTTGCCAAGAATCTTTAGGTCAATGATGAGGGATATTTTAGAGTTTAAATATTTATCAAAGATTGAGATGATTATCAATTCACTAAATATATATTCTTACAACTCTACTTGGTTTTGGTTCATGTTAACCTATCTTCTGTTTCAATTAATTAATTATTCACTGGAAAATCTGTTTTTATAGTATAAAGAGAAATAAAAACCTTTTCTTCAAGCATCACTATTATGATATGCCTGGAGCCTTCCAACATCAGACCTAAAAATAAATCGTATACAGTTCATCTATCTGTCTTTTCCATTACTCTTTGGTTTCAGTTTTCATGGGGACTCATGTTTGAGCGGCTAATTATGACCACCCACCCAGGCTGTTGGGAGACATACATTCTCTTGGGAAGGAAGACTATGGGATGGAAAGACAGCAAGCCTGCTCTCCGTCACTGTGAGCAGGACAATTCACAAAATACACCCAATAAGAAGTGTTTGCAAGCCAAACAACAACAACAAAAAGGGTATCATAATTTCTCAGTTGCACTAACACAGCTATATTCATTAGCAGAGCTCAATTGAAGACTTTGAAAAAGTAGTTATGGAGGATGAAACATGCGGTGATTTGCTTTTTAAAGGTGACTACTTGTGTCGCAAATTCTCACGGCAAGTAAATTGACAAGCACTTGCTTGTATCTGAAGGACAGAAGCCCACATCTAGTTGTAGAGATGGGTTAGCTGTTGACCTCTCAAAACTGTTTGCAGGAACACAGTGAGTACTGCTTTTTCCTATCAGTTTGACACCTAAACAGCTCAGAGCTGGTAGGATTCTTCATCAATCACCTTGATCACAATGGCTGTATGGACAGGGAATTTAGGAGAGCTGATCTGCTCTGTCACTTTGGGCTATGGGAAGAACATTGTTCTTTTTTTCTTTCTTACTTTTCTTTAGGCTATCTCATCCATCAACCGAACTGCACCACAATTGAGACCTAAAACTAAAAAACACATATAATGACACTTGGTTAAATGATTGGGCACTGTTAAACCCACAAGGAATCAGGCTAACCATTCAGTTTGATTTAAAGAATCAGTCCCCCAGTTGTTAGATACTCATGTAAACAAATGAATGTTTGGCATCATGCATCATCTAGCTATAAGCTCTGGTACTGCAAAGACTTTAAATAGCCAATGTAACAGTTTACATTTTCAAAATTAAATCAAAGGCTTTGAAACCTTTGAATGAATATCATTCTGAACAAACCAAAGAGTACATTCTTAGAAAAGAAGAAGTGCATACAGTTCTGGTTAGGAGTTTGTAGCCTCTAGCCTCAAGGATAAGCAGTGGGTAGACGTGTCAGCCCAAGATGTAATGATGCACCGTGAGAAACACAAGGAACAGAGCCGCAGCGGTGCCCAGAGACAGCTGGGGAGACTCTGAGCTCTGATACCTTAGAGGTCACATCTCCTTCTGAATTTAAAGGTGCCTATTTTGTCTTTTACATCAGTGAATATGATTAAACTCCCGCTGTTGTGTTAAATTTCCAAGATTGTAAAAAGTCAGGGGAATTAAAAAAGGTCACTGCAGTATTTTATTTCACTAGCAAACCTGTGGAATAATGTTATAGGACGACATAGGAAATTGCTTGGAAAGAGAATCTGTATCCAAATTCTGGGAAACATAAGTGGGAAAACCTAAGTGGGATAGAGAAGACCCTTCTAGACCTGGAAGTACAAAATGAGACTCCTTGCCATGTGGTATTAGACAGTCAAGAAAACTAGGATGCCTTTTTAATAGTGAAAAGAGGCTAAATTCTGGTCACTTAACATAAAGATTTGCCAACTCTTAGTTCCAGTCTCCAACCTTCTGTGAACACCTGAAGTTGCTGATGAATTAGAAATGTTACTCTACGTCTGTACCTTAAAGCCGTAGAGTAACAACATAACATAACCTTTCCTATTTCAACAAAATACCACTATGTTACACAGCTAGAAGTAAAAATTCAGATGTACATACAAAATTAAGAAACAATGAAAGCAACAAAAATAGAACATATAAATGAATGAGCAAGTCTGCATCCATTCAGGACAAAATGTAAAACACTTTGCTTAAATCGGTAAGAAGAAAAAATATTCATGTGATCTATAATAAAAATAATTGCAGTGCATGTTAATGAATGTGTGTTCTGAATTCTGTTAGGCATCCCATTAGCTTTATGATATTTTGTGAAATTTTGAAATTCAAGTTGTTTTGAGGACAAATCTTTCAAGGCATCCAAAAGGACTGCCTCAAGTTGAACCTAATTTAGTGTCTGTACAACATGAAATCTCAACATGGAACATCTTCAAAATAAGCTGATACTCATGATGTTTGTTTATATAAAATATATTTTAAAAATCCTATAATTCTTCAACATTAGAATTTTGGATAGGATTTTCAGGTTCTCCAAGGGTAAATGGTATGCTTTATTAGTAAACATTTGTTGAGCCCAAAAAATATGTGAGACAAGTATGTTATAGGTATTATCTCATTTAATATTCTCAAAAATCCTATGAGGTCATAGTATTATGCCCATTTTATAGATTAGGCAACCGAGATAAAGAGAAGTTAAGCAAACTGGATGAAGTATATGGTAGAGCTGGAATATGAATCCACAGCACAAGCTCTTATTTGGTTTACTATTTTATGTAGACACAATTTAAGCCACAAAACCACAAAGTACTTCACTCAGTAAATTCTGGTAGTACCAATAACATCTTTATGAAAAGTTCGATGACTTTCATGTTAACAGTTTTTGGACCTCTTCATTTTTTTAATCTCTTATTCAATCATAACAAGCTATTGACTATTAAAGAATATATATTAATTCTATTGTTTAATATGGTTTTGGTGAACCACATGCACAGTAAACTAAGGTGAACTGAGTACTACTACAATTATGTGCACCACGTGATACGCACTCCCAATAGACAAAGCTCTCCATATTGCCCATTTTATTCCAGTGTCACCTCATCACCAAGGGGCAACAAAAATAAACATGAGCTATTGTTCGATTAAGATGGTAGGTAATTTTCCACTATACAAAAAAGAATCCGAGCAGGGTGTTGCCTTCGGTTTTCCTGAGACTGGTCCTTGAGAGGGCTTGAGTGCAGGTGGTTTAGGTAGGAAGTGATCCTAGGAAGCATGAGTGAGGAAGCAAGGTGAATCAGGAAAATGGAAAAGCACATCCAGGCTATCCTATTAGTGATCGCTCCGGGCAACTGGGCTCCATCCCGCTGGGACCCTCTGAAGCACCACATAGGATGGGTAGAGTGTTCCTCAGGACTGTCCCTCCCAAAGAAAGAAAGCTGGAACATTTATCCACAGATTCCTGTCCAGCCAAACTTGTGAATTTCCCAGGGATGGATAACTCTTCTGCGCTTCTATGATCTGCTTGCATATGCTAAGCAGACCTTGAAGAAAAGCTTTAAGGCAGAAAAGTGGAGAGAGCCTGCCTCAGAGACATTGTCCAGGCACACAGGAAAGGTGACTTGGGAAGTCAGAAGTGGGTTGGGAGATGTACGGCCAGCCACAGGTGTGTTCTTTGAATTATTTTTCTAGTCTATCCATAGCCTCCCCTATTGACCTTTGTTTAAGAGAAGGTAGATTCGTCTGAAGACAAAGTAGGTAACTCTGAGGTCCTCTGGACTCTGCAGGGGTTTAAACCAGAATCATGACCTTATTATTCTTGCTCTCTAACCAACTGACTTAACCACTGTGTAGCTATAGGGGTTTTTTAATAGCTTTATTGAAGAATAATTGACCTACAGTAAATTGTGCATAAAGTGCATGATTTGATATGTTTTGACTGATATATATAAATATATATGACATATATATTTATATATATCACCACAATCAAGACAGGGAACATACCCATTACTTTCAGTTTGTTTCTTGTTTCTAGATGTTATAATGAATTATCTTCCATTTTTATAATAACAACTGTTATTGTTATTATTATGAAGGGATGACTAGGACTATTAACTTCCTCTCCCAGGAAAACTTCATTTCATTTCCAACTATTTATGAATAGAAAAGATCATGTGGACTTTGACATCAAGTAGACCTGGTTTGAAAACTGGTTCTTTCTACCAAATACTAGTTGTGTGGCCTTGGGCCAGCCACTTAAACATGTCACATTTCTGTATCTGTAAAACATGGATAAGTAAGCCTATCTCAGAGTGTGAGGATTCATTAGAATGTCAAGTACCTAGAACTGCATCCACCACATAGTAGATGCTCAGTAAATGGTTCTGTTTTCCTACTTTCCTCTTACTTCAAGGTTTGAAATGTTTGCCATTGGAGAGTTATTCAATTTAAAATCTGATTGTGTAATGCTTTGAACTCTTTAAAGAAACAGAAATACTTCCATGTTCTACTAATAGAATATTTAATCCCATGATAATGCTTTTCTTCCCTCTTTTCTCCCTTAGCATGTGCCCAGATAGTAATGTATATCACCAAATGGTAAACTGCTCTAACAATACTATTTTGATACAATCTTTCCTTGTTAGAGTGGGATGGACCCAACTTACATTCCCATGAGCTCTGGGCACAGGATCTGATTCATTATAATTATGTTTGTCATTCAATAAGGTTCTCTACAGAGGTATTTTTGTACATGAAATATAGCAGCAGTTACCACACTTGGCATCAGATGAATATGGGATGCTGTTTTTTAAAAACACAGATTACTGGACTCTATTCCAGACTAACTGAATTAGACTCTTTCAAGTAGGGAGCCAGAAATCAATATTTCTAAGAAGCTCCCAGAAGATTCAGAGGCACAGACGAACGGGAACAGCAGCAGTGGAAGATATCACAATGGAAGGCTCATAGAATCCTGAAAAGTGTAGAAAGCCTGTGTTTGGTTTTGTCTGGTTTGGTTTTTGTTGTGAATGAGTTGTACACCTTAATGCAACATGGAAATTAGAGACAGGATTTTTACGCAATGCTTTTGATTGTGTAACCTAAACAATCAGCCTCATGATGCTGGCATATTCAACCTCTGTGGACTTGGGTGACCTTCCTGAGCAAGCACAAACTGTTAGTAAAAAGTTAATTTCCTTTCTTGTATTTTGATTCCTGTTAATGACAAGCCAATGTAATTGTGAGACTGAGCTTTGTTTAATATCAGCAGATGTACTTTCTAAGTTTTTCAGTTTGATCTTTGTCTAAGTATTCGAGGATTTAGTAGTTATCTGTAGCATACTCAATCCATTTGAATACCCATCTAATCCATACCTTAGGCAGATCTAAAAGGATGTATAATATGAACTGATGTTTTCTACCATAAGCACGCATTGGGTAAAGATGGAAAAAGACTCTTTTGACATTGAAATCCATCAAGTTCAAACACCTAGGAAAAAAGTATTGGTGGGTAACTAACAGCTTTCAGATTGCAAAACTAAGTCATTTCAGACTCAAATAATAGTCCTGGATGAGAGCTTTGGTGTTAACTGGATTTTTAAGTTAATTTGTGTAACAGAGAAGCCGATTTGTCTTTCTGGTCCCTCTAGGTGAGTTGGCCTCATTATGTAAACAAATAGAAAAATCACTGAGGACCTACCCAACTTTGCAGCCCAAACCCCTGGCATGCTTACTTAACACATACTATGTGCTCATTAAGTATTTGTTGCTTATGTGAAGTAATCGATTCACTCATTCATTATTGAACATTCAATGAAGTGAACCTTAATCTCAGGCACAAACTCATAGGTATTACATTCTTTAAAAGAGGCTTCGTATATATTCAACTTTAACTTACCTCTGGTGCTTTTCTGCTTTGGTCTCACCACCCCCCTGCCACCCCTCCCCCCGCAGAGTAATCTTTCTAAAACTGTCGGAGTAATCCTTCCAAAACGCAAACCTATCAGTGATCCTTCTTAAAGGCCTTCAAAACCATGGCTCCCGGGATAAAATAAAAAATAATAATAATTAAAAATCAAAAGAAAAAACTTCCTGGGCCTGATAGACCAGGCCAACATACTACGGCACTTTCCCACATCTCAAATCACATGATGCACCTCTGACTTCCCGAAATCTTAGCTGGAGTGTTTACAAACCGCCCACCTTCTGCGCTCCCGGGCCTCGCCTTATCCGTTCTGTTTTCCCCCTACCCAAGTCACCTGTTACCTATCTCTTCGTCCCTCCAGGGTCTGCACACGTCTCTCTCTTTCCCCCAGGCTTTCCCTGACTGCCTTAGCCTGGGTTCCAAGCCACTCACTGTACTCCGCAGCCCCCTGACTGCAGTTCCCTCACCGTGCAATGCGCGGGGCACGTTGCTCTGACAATTAGCTCCAGGACATGACACACTAGCAAAGAGCAGAAATGGTGTCACTTCTGTGTCTCCAGTGATGACTTACAGAGTCAGGCACTTGGTAAAGGTTCACAAAACACAGAACATTTATTGAGAGTTGACTATGCGGCCGACAATGTGTCAGGCACTTTGCGTGGATTGTCTCATGTAATTCCTTACAGCAAGCCCAAGAGGGCGGTCTATGATTACCCCCAGTCTACAGATGAGGAAACAAAGGTATGGATAGATAAGCAATATGCACAAAAACGCAGCTAGTAATGGAGGGAACATGATTTCGTTTTCCCTCTAAAGCATCACAAGTACAAGAGAGAAGCAAGGCTAGAGTTTGGTTAAAAAAAAGATAGGTATTTAACAATAATTATGTTTTGAAACAGAGATTGTAGGAAGAGACCACAAAGTATACAATTCTGGCTCTGATCTATACTAGCCATTGGATTCTACTCAAACCATTTAAACTCTCTCGGTCTCAGTTTCTTTAAATGTAGAAGGAGGGGACGGAATACTAATATTTCTTGAATGGCTGTTGTGTGCCCTGACATGGACTATGCTTTACTTTGCATGAATTAGAGATAAGAGATAGATAAAAGTATCCCCATTTTAGAGATGGAAAAACCAAGCCTCCAACAGATTAAAGTGGAGGTACATATTTTCTAGACACTCTCCTATTTTAAGATCCTGGACTTAGAGCTGAAAAAAACAAAACTGTGATCATGGGACGGCTTTTGCTAAAGAATTCGGGTGGTTAAAAAAAAAGTAAATCAGAAGTCACTTCTGAACTTAGCTTGTTGAATACTCTATAGAAAATGCAGAATAATATTTATAGTCAGATCAAAAGTTTAAATTAAGGCATTATTTTAGTTCAGGCTGCCATAAGAGAATACCATAGACTCGGTGGCTTAAGCAACATTTATTTCTCAGAGTTCTGGAAGCTGAGAAGTCTAAGATCTAGTGTCTGGTTAGGGTCGTCTTCCTGGTTTGCTGATGGCAAACTTCTTATTGTAAGGGTAAGGGGAGCAGGGAGAGGAGAGAGAGAAAGCTCTCTCCCATCTCTTATAAGGGCAGTAATCCCATTCATGAGGGCTCTATCCTCATGACCTAATTACTTCCCAAAGGCCCCACCTCTTAATACTATCACACTGGGAGTTAGGATTTTAACATATGAATTTCAGTGGGACACAAACATTCAGTCCTTAACAGACATCAAAAGAATATCAAGTCAATAATTATTCCTGTTATTCACTCTTTCTTCCTCATAGGCCTTTGTTCTGAGTTAAATTTCTGCTCTTCGCTTAACAGTCCAATGTTCAGATGTGTGAATTTATCCATACTTTTGTAAAAATATTACCAATTGCATACAGTAACCTATGCACCCATGTTAATCTCCTCCTGAGTATGATTAATAAATTAATTGAACTTGTAGGTGCCAGATAACATACCATGGTTGCCTGCTTGCCTAAGACTATACCCAAAATTTAGTCTGTGATCAGCACATATAAAATGTCTCAGTATAACTTCAAAATCTTTTTAAGAAATGTGCTTGTGTACAACAGAAAGATGGCTTAGGAGTACAGATATCTGGGCATCTTGAAAATGATCTCTTCTCCACTTATTGCCTGAGACTCTGGATTCATTAGCATGCCAACTGACTCATTAATGGTTTGGGCTGCTCTTACCACAAGGTAGTGATACCATCACTTCGTTTACTTCCATGCAACCACCATCTTTAACAAGGTCCATTTGGGGGACCTCAGTAAAAGTTTATGAATAACTGGGAAAATATTGTAGCTCGCGCCCCCTTGAGGTAAGGACATACCTAGTTGGAGGCTTGAACTCAAAGCTCTTAGAACCCTGAAAAATGAGAAAAGAAACTATACCAGGTTCTAGGTGAGCATGTTCTTACACCCTCCACCCCGTGTTTCAGACTCCTCTAATTTGTGGCTCACAAAGACAAAATACTGATTTGAGAGCCTGGTGAGTACTTTCTTCCCATGTTAGGAGGCTGGATTGCTGGGACTATCCAGTGAGCCTCCTGATGTGGGGAAGAGCAAGAAACACTAATATTCAAGTCCCTCAATGTCTTTCCTAGATCTCCTAACATCAGAAGAATCAGTTTACAGGTTTTGTATTTAAAACTTGGACACTCAGATGTGTCTGTTATCTTGCTTTTCCCTTAATAATCCCTCCTCATTGGTTGCATGAGCAGAGGCTGGACCATTACCTGCCCCTCCTACTGCCCCCAAATTCCTTTCCTGTGTGGCTCGCAGATTCAAATTTTGTGATTAAAGAGAGTCAAACTGAATAACAGAAGCAAAGGGTTCAGCCTAGAGGGTTGAGTTAGCCATTTAAATGATCTGTCTGTGATAGAACAGGCAATGGAAAGGCAAAACTCCACATTCTGAAGGCAGTTTTAATAAATATTTTATATGCTTCTATTGAAATATAGTGGGGTTTCACAGAGACATATATGCTCAAGTTTATCTATTTTATCTTGAAAAAGAAATTTTCGTTTTTACCCAAAGTAAAACAGCAGATAGAAACAGAAACATAACAGCAATCATTATAAATGTTTATAGACATAACTAAAGCCTTATCTAAAGTTCATCTTGTTTAAGGACATGTTTTATGTTGTACAGTTCCTCTTAGAGTATCAATCTAATAAGCACCAAGTGAGGCTGAAGACAATGCTGTTATAAAAAATGGAGAAAAATGATTAAAATATGATAATTATACTGACAGCTTATATGCTCAATCTAATCAACCAAGCTTCCAATTTGTCATAATGTACACTCACTCATACATTATTGCTTAATTATAGCAACACTTCTATTTGGAAAGGTTGTCAATCATGTGAATACCCATCATTTTTCTTTTTTTTTTTTTTTTTCCTTAAGAAGGGGCATATTTTAAGCAAGGATTTAAAGCCACTGTACTATTAATTTAACCCTTGGAGTACTTTTTATGCAAAAACCATAAGTCCTATTCACTGTTTTTCTTTGGACACAGATTAATATAAATTTATATGATGTGATATTATTCTTTTAAGTAAGAATTGATATACCATATTCTAAAATAAAATTATATATTGGCAGAATTTGGTGATTTTAGGGTCATTAAGGTATCTATGGGTTTGCACTAAAAGACAGAAGATGTAGGTTATTTTTTTTTAAGAAAGAGAAAATTTGACTTGAGTGTTTCCCAATATGCCTGTGATCCATATTGATCAAGAAGCGAAATGTTTGAGGGTGAAATCTAGATAGTTCTTTAAGAAGGACAGGAATGCTTATGGCAACAGACTTTACCCATAGCAAATAAAGGTTTCTTTCACCCTTCACTCCATCCCCTATAGGGCTCCATTATTTTCCTTCCAATTGGTAAAGATGGTGAACACATTACTGAAACAATCACGTGAGTGCATCTGCTAGGGACACCTGAGAGTTTAGCAACTTGACTGTATAACCAAGTTCACTCTAGCAAAATGAAGCAAAGTTAAAACAACTATTCATAATATTTAAAAGACTGAAACTTTGTCTCAATCAATTATTTTGAATATAGTATTGACTTTATGAGACATATATGTATATAGATCCTATAGATAGATAAAGATTATCTACATATATGTAGATATTACTTATATAGTATATTCTCAATTTTTTTAACCTACTTTACTTAATGGACCATTTTGTCAAGATGGCCAGGTCAGATTATTAGCTAAGAATTTTTAAAATATTCTTATTGAGTGTGGGCATCTTGGGTCTTTGGGTATAGTTGGATAATTATTTCTATGAGTCCATTCAGCCACTAAGGTAGAAAAGTCCATGGGGCATACTTTTTATAGCTAGAAACAGGGAGGGAGAGAGAGAGGAGAAAGACTTTATTTCTCCTTTATTTCTCTAAATATTCTCTTCTGTAAGCATAAAATAAAGAAGCAGATGTTCACATTTGCAAGCCTCCATTATTCCTTGAAAGCTAGTTTTGTGATGATGAGATATCCTGATATATACAATTGCAAATGTGGAATCTGAGCCCATATGTCAGTGGGACCACGTTCCTATCACTTTCATGAATTACTAACTCTTAGGCAATTACATCAAGTGTTTTATTCTTTAAGGCCTTAGATATAATACAAGCTGCATCCAAGGGCTTAAGGACATTTAGCACACACCTCACTGTTTTCAAGGAATTTATTTAAAAATTCATTACAAGTGTGAAAATATAAAAACCTAAAAGCACAATTAGAAGTGAGTAGTAGCTTCCTATCACTTGGAACTTTAATACTGTTTGCAATCCTCGGCCAAGTTCTCAATGCTGGAACTTAACAGAGGTGGGTTTTTTTGGTTTTTTATTTAAAGATTTTATTTATTTGACAGAGAGAGACACAGCGAGAGAGGGAACACAAGCAGGGGGAGTGGGAGAGGGAGAAGCAGGCTTCCCGCTGAGCAGGGAGCCTGACACAGGGCTCGATCCCAGGACCCTGGGATCATGACCTGAGCCGAATGCAGACGCTAATGACTGAGCCACCCAGGTGTCCCTGGAACGTAACAGAGGTTTGCATCAAGGTCATGCTTCATAACCAGCTGGTTCCATTTCTTAATTTTTAACATTTTTTTTTTTACTATTTTCCTTCCCAAACTAGAAATTCTTTTTTTTTTTAAAGATTTTATTTATTTATTTGAGAGAGAGAATGAGAGACAGAGAGCACGAGAGGGAAGAGGGTCAGAGGGAGAAGCAGACCCCCCGCTGAGCAGGGAGCTCGATGCGGGACTCGATCCCAGGACTCCAGGACCATGACCTGAGCTGAAGGCAGTTGCTTAACCAACTGAGCCACCCAGGCGCCCCCAAACTAGAAATTCTTAACAAATAATTACCAATCATTGGAAATTGAAACAAGTGACTGTATCAGATCGATGTGGATATTACCATTAACTTGAACTAAAAAATGATGGTGTAACTTCTTAATGTAAATTATTTTTGATGCTCTGTCAGATACAAAGTGAACATGGGTATTGTATTTGAAAACTGGAAGGGATAATGTTTCACCTTGAGAGTATCAGCCAGCAAAATCTGAAACCTCCTTTGGGTTTCGTTCAGTTCTGGAAATAATGTTTTTATAGTTTGCTCCTGCACCGAGATGTGCATTTAAAATAAGTCCAAGATTCAGGTCATGATCTCAGGTTCCTGGGATCAAGTCCCCCATCACATTTGGCTCCTTGCTTGGTGAGGAGTCTGCTTCTCCCTCTCTCTGCTCCTCCCCACCGCTCATGCTCTCTCTCTCTCAAATAAATAAATAAAATCTTAAAAAAATTTTTTTTAAAGAATTTCTTAAAAATTTTTTTAACTAAAAAAATAAAATAAAATAAGCCCAAGAAGACAACATGTATCAACATTAACAGCTAGCTTTGAAATGCATCTAAAGAAAAAGGCAAATATGGTGAAATATTACTTGTAGAAGGTAGGAAGTAGGTATGTGTATCTACCTATTTTTTACTATATAATTCTTTAAACTTATCTGTATGTTTGAATATGTGCAAATTATGCTTGTAATAATATTTTGAAAAAATAAAGTCAAGAATATATCATTGATTTCTTTCTCTCCTAAGTAACAAAAATCAATGTTGGAAAATAGCTAAAATCTTGGTATTGGACCTGTTTTCTCTATAAAAACTGTAATAGTGCAGCCCCCAAGTAATAAGTTCAGGCAATTCAAGACACCAAACATATCAGGGTAACAGGCCATTTGAAATCACAGGACAAACTCTGATGGTACCAATAATGTCATGAAGAAAACTTTTTCTGTTACCATATTGCAAAGTCCGTAGGCACCTTCCCCTCCAGAGTCCACATATATTTATACGGAAAAGGTGAGCTGTTTTCTTCCCTTCTACTCATTTGGTGACTGCAATCTAACTATAGTCTCAGTTTGCACTGTTTTGTTCACTTTAAATTAAGATCAGGGGACATATTGTTTACTTCTATCTGTTCTTTGTAAATAAAATGGCGGGTAGATTGGCGTGAAATTACCACCTCTCTCATATTCCCAGCATTGCCCTTTCATGTTCACAGCAGTTTTAAAAAGTGGCCACTGATTCATTAACAGCTTTCCCCTCCAGAGTTGAGGTCTGATTTCCCTCTCCTTGAATCTGGGCTGAACTTGGAACCTCCTCGTAACCAATGCAAAGTGTGGATGTGAAACCATACGATTTTGAAGGCCACATCAGAAGGGCTATGCAGTTTGTCCTGGTTCTCTTGGGACACTTGCTCTGGGAGAATCCAGTTGTCTTGTCTTGTCTCACTACCTCGGACTGTCATGCTATGGACGCCACGTGGGGTACTCTGGTTGATAGTCACCCAGCTGTGCCCAGTCTCCCAACCACCCCACCAAGGCGCCAGGTACGGGAACGAAGCTGCATGGACCCTCCAGGCGAGCCGATCTCCCAGCTCAGTTTCAATACATGATCTTTGTCAATAAGATAAGGACCAGAAGAACTTCCCAGCTGAAACTTGCCTCAATTCCTAACCTATGCCGCATGGATTGAATGGCTGATGTTAGAAGCCTCTAAGTTCTGGGGTAGGTTGTAATGCAGCAATAGTAACTAAAACACTAGAGAGAAGATGTCGTGTCGGTTCTGAGGCCAACTCACCTTTTTCTAGGAAACGTGACGGCTCACAAATAACCAACGAAAGGCAAAAATCTCCAATACGAGCTTTCACTAATAATCAGAGAAAAAAAAATCTCTTTTCAGCCATTCTGTACATCATATGTGCCAAGAACTGACAGGCTCTACTTGTGAGGAGTTTTGTTCAACCATAAACTGAAATATCTGACAGCATTAACAAATACTAGCAAAGTGTGGCATTGATATTAAGTGATTTTTAACAGCTTAATTTGATAAAGGAATTTTTACCAAAGAATTCATTCAGCTTTCTCTTTGAATGTATTTATCACTAATACTGTGGCTGGCTTTACAGAATTATCTGGAAAAGTTCAGTTTATTTACCAGAGAAACATTGGACTTGTTTTTTGGGGGGTGGGGGGATGGGGTGGAAAATTGTTATAACTTTTCATTTCTTTCATACAACAACACAGCTGAAGCAATCTTTGTTTACTATGAAAGAAGGCAGGAAAGGGAGCCTTGGTCTTTGGTGTGTGTCCAACAGTGACCAAAAAATACAAGGATCTTTTAGTAGTCAAGGAGAGTATTATAAGGAATGTAGGTTAGCTAAGGAAGAACTACCTGACATGGAAACTATTCCAACATGACGCTAGAATCCCTAATAAATTTAGATCAAATTTCAGCCAATTGGATTAAGAAGAAAAAAAATCCAACCAGGCTATTGATGGGGTAGTATTAGATCTAGAAGGCCTATTAATGATTTCCTGAATTCTTTATTGACCTGATTAAATTTACCACACAGTTTGATATCAACATGGGTGTCATTAGGCACTAAAGAGAATCTATAATCTCATTTCATGGAAATGTTGAAACACCTGCCTTCTTGTCTCAAAGAAAGAGGCTAACTCTTTCAAAAGAGAAAAGAATAAACAAGTTTATGCATTCAAATTTTTTCTAGATCTTCTAATCAGTAACTAAATACATATGTAAAAACTGTAACTATACGTGTATATATATTTTTTCCAGGTTCACAGAAGCAGATATATTAAACTCTTTTCTCCTTAACTGGTATAATGATTAAAAAATTAAACACACAATCTTTAAAAAAAAAAAAAAAAAAGGGCGCCTGGGTGGCTCAGTTGGTTAAGCGACTGCCTTCGGCTCGGGTCATGATCCTGGAGTCCCTGGATCGAGTCCCGCATCGGGCTCCCTGCTCGGCAGGGAGCCTGCTTCTCCCTCTGACCCTCCCCTCTCTCATGTGCTCTCTCTCTCTCATTCTCTCTGTCTCAAATAAATAAATAAAATCTTTAAAAAAAAAAAAAAATTAAACACACATTTACTGTAAGCCTACTGTGTGCCTGGTATTGTAAATAGGGACTTCTATGTTCTCTATCTTATCTAACATTGTTATGAATTATTCATTTTCGTTTTCCTTGTAAAAAATAAAATCTAGTCCCTCTGTAGCCTGAGGGAAACCACTTAACCTTCAATTTTATTTAAAATTAAGATGATAATATTTACCTCCCAAGGTACTGTGAATACTAATTAATGTTGGCAAAAGATCTTGATCAAGAAATATGGAAGTCCTAAACCTAATATTATTATATTTTTCTTCTTCACAGTGCTCTCAATATTATTTTTCTTTTTTATTCCCTTTTCTATCAGTCAGTCAAAATTTAACTTGAAACAATTTGAATTGACTCTACCTGCCAACTGTTACCAAGTTCACTAGGCTAGAGATGATATTTATGCTCATGTTTGTATATACATCCCAAAATATATTTACTTATTTACAAAACATAGGCATATTTAAGCAAAAATGATATAATGAAATTCTTATAATATTTAGGATAGCCCCATATCACTGCATATGTTTTGGAAAAGTCAGAATAGTATTCTTACTTTTTTGAGATTTACTTCATAATAATTAAGCAACAATTTTATATTCTTAATGCAAGAGCAAAGCTCTTTAAAAAGTATAATTGAATTGCATTCTTATTGAACTTTTCTGAAAATAATATTAAAGTTTTCAAATCCAGCTTACTTTATATGGAATTCATTTGAGTCATGCTACTGTTTGTCCCTAATACCTGTAGCAATGAAAGGATCTCAGAAATCCTGGAATAAAAATAATGCATTTGTAAGTAAACAGAATGGATGTATCCATGAACTTTTCATGTGCTTTTCTTTAGGCATTGTTATATGTTATATTTTAAAAGAAAAAAAGGGGCTCCTAGGTGGCTCAGTCAGTTAAGCGTCTGCCTTTAACTCAGGTCATGATCTCAAGGTCCTGGGATTGAGTCCCACATCAGGCTCCATGCTCAATGGAGAACCTGCTTGTCGCTCTCCCTCTGCCCCTCCCCCTGGTTTGAGCTCGCTCACTCTCTCTCTCTCTCAAATAAATAAATAAAATCTAAAAGAGAAAAAAGAAAAGAACAGAAAAAAAAGAAAAGAAAAGAAAGGGAAAAAAGGCGCACCTGGGTGGCTCAGTTGGTTGAGCGCCTGACTCTTGATTTTGGCTCAGGTTATGATCACAGGGCATGAGATGGAGCCTCATATCAGCTCACACTAGGCGTGGGGCCTGCTTAAGATTCTCTCTCCTCCTTCTCCTCACCCCTTCCCTCCCCCCACCCCCCCGTCTGAGCAAGTGCACTCTCTCTCTCTCAACAATAAATAAAAAAGAAAAAAACTTTCAATTTCAACATCAATGTCAATTTCAGTCTCTTCCCTTCCCTTTGTTTTCTATTTCCCAGCCTAAATTTAGATCTATGAATTGTGAAGCGATTCTGAAAAAGCAGTATCTTTTTTAATAAACAACACATATACCTTGATTTCTTCCATATTCTGAGATTTAAATAATTATTTTGGAAAAATTTTTGTAATCAATAAATGATTCGTTTAGGGCTTGCCTTATCATACTCAAAGCAATTCTTTCCCTACTTTTAATATCACACAATATTGTATAAATCCTTATAACTTGTCCAAGATACAATATAAAACTAACACAACAGATAAAAATCTGTGAGGAGCTTGGAATCTATATTAAAGCAATATAGAATACATAGAAAATAAAATACTATTAGGACAAAAATACATTGATGTATTAAAGCATAAGATCAAAATTAGGACAAAACAGGGATGTTTATATGACCTTGGACAATTGATTAAGCCATCTTAAATCAAGGTAGTGATACTATATTAGAAATAGAAAATGAAACAACAGAAGTGAAATTGTTTTAAACTTCTACACAAATGGCGGATGTTATTGTAATTATATAAATCAACATGAACACAGGGAAAAACACGTATGTTAAACTACTCCATGTTTCAAAAGGATGGGATATGGAGAAATGATACAACTCTCTATTCCAGATGGGAAAGTTTTCATAGAGTGACATTACAATGCTTGAGTCCTAGCAATATTGCATACTTAATGTCCGTGCTTAATGTGCAGGCGTTGGAATATCTCATGCTTTCAGGGCAACATCCCCAGAATGGCAATAGAAGGACCTACCACAGAGGAAGCTCTGGGGATCTTGTGACTGTAGGAAGCCACATTTATGAATGAGAGTGGTGATTTGTAACCCAAGGGTTTGCTGCCTAATCCCTCCAATGTTGGGGACCACCCTTGTCTATGCCCTTAGAACAAACATTTCTGCACAATGATATTTAGTCAATTAAGAAATGTGGAATCTAAAATAGTCAAACTGAAAGAAGCTGAGAGTAAAATGGTGGCTGCCAAGGGCATAGAGGAGGGAAAAATAAGGAGGTGATGGTCAGAGGGTACAAAGTTTCAGTTATGCGAGGTAAGTAAGTTCCAGAGATCTACTATATAGCATAGTACATATGGCCAACAGTACTGTATTGTATATTTAAAATTTGCTAAGAGGGTAGATCTTGGGGCAAGTGTTCTTACCACACACATGCACATGAATGATAGTAATAATAAAGAGGGTAAGAGGAAACTTTAGGAAGTGATGGGTATGTTTACAGCCTTGATAGTAGTGATGGTTTCAGGGGAAAATTACACTATCAAGTTGTATACATATATGTCAATCATACCTCTATAAAGTGATTTTTTTAAATTTTATTTTATCATGGCATGTGAATCACCATACATTACATCACTAGTTTTTGATGTAGTGTTCCATGATTCATTGTTTGCATATAACACCCAGTGCTCCATTCAATATGTGCCCTCTTTAATACCCATCACCAGGCAAAAAAATGTATACTTGCATAGGGTTGTCTGGAATGATGATCACTTACTATAATATTATCATATCTGAATGGTGAGATATTTTTAACAACAATTATTTTTACCTTTGTAATGGGATTTCTTATAATAGGCATGTATATTATATGAAAAATACTAATTTTGCAAAACAATTTGGGAAACTAAGCACATAGTAAAATAAAAACTTCACCAGTAATAAAATGACCGAAAACTTTCAAAATGGGCTGTCATTCCTCACTTCCATAATTTAAAAATAGTAAAATCTGATAATATTATTAAATATTAGAAGGGCTCAATGAGACAGTGACCTTCATACACTGCCAGGAAGAGTGAACTTTTTTTTGAGAGAGAGAGTGAAAAAGAGAGTGTGTAGGGGGGCAGGGGGAAGGGGCAGAGGGAGAAAGAGAATCCCAAGCAGGCTCCACACTCAACACAGAGACTGCCATGGGGCTCCATCTCATGACCCCCACATCATGACCCCAGCCGAAATCAAGAGTCAGCCTCTTAATTGACTGAGCCACCCAGGCACCCCAGGAAAAGTGTATTTTGATATGCCTGATCTGAAAAGCAAATAGGCGATATGAATTTGTATAGGGCACAGCCTTAAACCCAGTCAAATGGCTTCTGGAACTCTATCCTAAAGAAAAAGAATCATAGAAATTTTATAACAACAGCAAAATTTGGGAAACAGCCTAAAATTCAGCAACAAGGAGGTGACTAATGAATAATAGTATGTCCACTAAACATCATACTTAGAAATTAATAACCTAAGAAAATGCTTATTACTCAATGTGAAATTTAAAGAAAAGCAGAACTTGAATCTGTATATACAACAAGGTTTCAATTTAATAAATCATATATTGAGTGTGTGTGTGTGTGTCTGTGTGTGTGTGTGTCTGTGTATGCATAGAAAAAAAATCATTGGAGAAAACATTTCAGTGATTTTTTTTTTATTTTGTAAGATTGTGCGTAATTATTATTTTCATCTTCATGAGCCTGCTTCTCCCTTCCCCCCTCCCTCCTCCACTCGTGTTCTCACTCACTCTGCTCTCTCTCTCTCAAATTAAAAAAAAAATCTAAAAAATAAAAAAATAAAAAAACTCAATCATTTATACCAACACCTCATGTATGTTAACATGATGAGATACAGAGTCGATATTTTGTGAGATAATTTTAGTCTATGGATAGGTTCTCATTTAAGTTATCAAATGATTAGCCGTCACGATAAAGGTATATGTATGTACTAACCATCTTTCTCTGCTGTAGAATTCAGGCTCTCTTGAATAAGCAAAGCTATCATCTTATTGAAAGAAGATTTTGTCTGACACTTGGCTTTACTTCTTCACTTGAGATAATGAAATTGTTTTGAAATTGTTCCATTGGTTGGAGTGGCAGGGAAAGAAAAAAAAATAAAAGACAGCAACACATACCATGGGAATTTTCCCAAATGAAGTAAACAAAAGGTCCACGGGATGAGTGAGTTTCTCTAGTAGGTCTTTGATCATGTCCTTTTTTACCAGTATCATATACATTCTCCATTTCACATCACTATTGCCAAAAAAAAAAAAAAAAAAAAAAAATGGGAGAAGGAAATAAGAGACCACAAAAGTGACAAATTGAAGATGAAATATACATTATATATGATCTCATTGGATGAAATATATATAAATAGTTGGAAACGTCATTTTAATTACTACCTTGTGAATACGAAAGTATTTGACTCAACACTAATGATCTTGATACTGGCACTGAACCATAACTAATGTCAAAAATTTGCAAAATTTCAAAGAAGAATATCACCTATAATATCAATGTGTCCTAACATCAAGGTCATTCTCTAATGATGAGGATTTTATCCACTACATAATTTATGTGTAAATGAAAATATGGATGCTTTATGTTTCTGAAGGAAAAAAAAAAAAAACAAACACTTCTACCAGTTCCAAGTTTCTGATCCCAGGCAGTGCTCCCATGAATAGAATTCCAAATGATATCATATTTCCAAAAACATCTCTTGGGAGTGACTTAAGAGCTGCACCACTCTCTCTGAGAATTACCAAGTACTGTCTTTTGCACTTCCTCCTGAGCTGGATAAAAATTATCCATCTCCAATTTATCAGCAGATACATTAGATTTCTGTGGCTGAGAGTAAAAGAAGCTTTTCCTTAAATTGCTAGCTCAGGAGACTGGCCTTTTCTACCAGTTAGAAAATGTAACCCCCATCGCCTTGGCCTTCACCAGTTTGAAGACTTTATCTGAGGAAGCAGTCCATCCACTGTCTTCTTTACCTTGGCTCATAGGGTCAGTTTCCCACTTCTGGTCCAGGGAAAATTCGAGTCTTTCCAACCCATGTCAAGATGCACAAATGGGATCATGGGAGAGTGTAAAAGGGAGTCACCCAGATTGGGGCCACAGAGCATCAGAAGCCTGTTGAGTGAGGATTACCGTATACCTCACAGCTGACTTCCAGACTCATGAATTGAGTGAGCAAGTCTACTCACCTTCTGCTTTTATTCTATCTGGTGTTTTTTTAGGATCCACTGCAAAGCTGTCCGAGCCCTAACAGCTAATTGACAATAACAGCAAGTGCAAGGCGGCAGAGCCCACTTGTTAATTTACCCAGGTAAAGGCAGCATAAGTTCCATGTGCTGAAGTGCCTATGATATGGTAGGTACAAATTAAGCTCAGAGAGGTTGAACAGCTAACCCCAGGTCACAAAGTTTCCAAATGGCAGAGACAGGATTAAAACCCTAGTCGGTTTGTTACCGGGGTCCTTGCTTTTTTAATCACGTACCTTAAGAAGGAATGATATTCCAGCATGTGAAATTGTGTGTTCTCACTGGGAGGTTAGAGAATAAAGAAATCACTGAACCCCTGAATTCAAAAGCTCAAACAGGGTCATTATTGTGAAGAGCGAAGGAAGTTATATCCTGCAATGAATAGTTCTGTGCATTGTGGTTTTCTAATGGGAGGCACACAGGCAGAGCCGAGGTGAAATACGGGGCGTGGGGGGGCGGTGGGGGAGAGGCTGCTGGAAATAAAGATCAGAGTCCAAAAGCAGCAGAAGATAAGTAATACAGTAACACGGCGGAGGAAGGACAGCTTAGGATGTACTATAAACAGATAAATGCAGACGAGCTCAGAACGGTGCTGAAGCCCCTGCGTAAGAGGCAGCTGGTTTCAGGCTGCAGGGAGTAATGGCCAAGTTTTCACCTTCACATTTACACCCAGCTCTTCCCCCAGAAGATCATTCTTTGAGCTGAAAGAAATAGGAGTCAAGAGCTGTGCAGTGGTGCATGCCTGCTCAGCTTATTAAAACATGGGAAGAAGGCAATATTTCACCCCCCAGAAATAAAAAAAGATAGACAAGTGAGAGCAGCTAATCCATCGGAAGAAATTAGCAGGCAGAGTATGTAGCTGTTTGAAATGATGAACGAGGCTGAAATAGCTACACAGGCTAACATCCAGTGGGATAATTACTCCAAGCTCTCAGGCTAAAATCTGTCTTGGAGGAACTGGGAGGCTTTGATGACTCAATTTCAATGGGCATGCTTATGAAATACATAGTAAAACCTATTAAAATTGAAATTGTTCTTGGTAGGTATTCTGTGACTAGGCTGCTGACCCTGTCAGGCGGCTTTTAATAAGGTACACACTATTTTTATTCTCAAAAGTGGCATGTACTTTAGCTGCCCACATACTCAGTTTTAACCCTGTAGTAACTTGCTCTCTGGTTTTTTTCCACCTACATGTGTAGAGCATACTTGTATTCTTCTTATAGAAAACAGTGACTTTCGCAGCGGATGCAGACATTGTTGGCTCCTGCTGTAACAAAAGCTGCTCCTTTATCCGTCTCTCAACCAGTTTTCCAGCTTTGGGGACAAGGATTTGTTAACAGGACTGATCATACTTCATGTCCATGGAGCAAATGTTTCCATAATACGTACCTGCTGATTTAAAACAACTTTGTTTTCCCATTAGTGTGACCATCATTAGGCAATTCATGTGGAATATACCCAACTATAATCCAAAATAATCCCCACATTCTAAAATAAATTGAAATGAGTAGATCCCACAACCTCCATGCTTAATTGTTTTAAGAAAATCCTCCAAGGTAAGAAAGAAGCTAGAAGCTAGAGAATTGTTAGGGCCACACTATTAGAAGTGTGATCTCCAGAGTAGCAAGGTAGACATCTGGGCGCTTGATAGAAATGCAGAGTCTCAGGCTCCACCTCAGATCAACTAAATTGGAATCTGCATTTTAACAGGATTCCTCAGGTCATATGCATATACGTTAAAGTTTGAGAAGCGCTATTCTCCTGCACAATTGGTTTTAGATTTTTATCACCTTTCATCAGTGAAGCGACTCTGTACTCAGCCACACCTTTCTCAAATAAGTTCTATTTGGAGGGGAAACATCTACAAAGAATCAGAGGAAATCCACTCTCGCTCCCTGTATTTATGAAACCTTCCTCCTTTCGCAAATATGAAAAGACGGTCAAAACCACTGTGTGATTTGAGAAAAATCAAAGGGCACGGACAGATGCTGGAGGAAATAAGCAATTTAGGGGATGGAAGAGAAGGCTTACGAATTTCCAATTAGTATCTTCAGAGAGATCTGAGGCAATATTGCAATTCATAAAAGAACAGCTTCTTTAAGAAAGGATGAGTGAAAGAAAATGAATGAGCTCTTGTGAATGAAAAATAGGATTACTGAAATCAGAATACAATTAAAAATGGAAGTTAAGGCTAAAAAAAAATTTCCAGAATGTGAGCATAAAGACAAGGGATGGAAACATGCACTCATTCACTCCTTCACTGAACAAGTATTTATTCTGTGACTAGTCTGAGTCAGGCAAGGGCTGGAAGTGTTGCAGTGAACACAAATACCTCTGTGTTCTTGGAGCTGATGGGATGAAAGTGAAAGTGATGTAGATAAAAGTTAAGAGCTATGGAGCTATGGAGAAGCAATGAAGGAAGTCTGATACTCATTCAAAATGAATTTCAAGAAAGAAAACAGAAAACAACAGATAGAAAAAGGTGCACAACAAACAAAAATGAATAAGTAAAATTTTCCAGCTAAAGGAGCTAAAGGAAAGCATGATTTTCACATTGAAAGAGCTCATTAAATTCCCAAGAGGAGATATTTAGATATAGTGATAGATCTACCTATATCTACATATCTATATCTATACAGTTACATGTCCATATGAAATGTCCTAATACTCACCAAAAAGTGGACTATCTACAAAGGAACAAGATTAAGATAGCAAAGGAGTTTTTATTAGCAATATTGTATTCAGATAGAAAATACTTTTTAAAAAAGACATCTAATTCTAAGGGAAAATGATTTGGAATCTAGAGTTCTATTCCCAGCCCAAGTTGGTCAAGGGTAAGGACAACATGGAAGGCCTAAAACAGATTTTGAAGCATACTTTTGTAAAATAAACTTTGGCAATATGAAATCAGGGCATAGCTGAGAGATGCTGGGAGCTGGGGAGGGGATAACGACGTGAGGGATAGCTTGGGAGCAGAGTGGAAATTCAAAAGATACTGCCTAAGTGAAGGAAGTCAGTCAGGGAAAGACAAATACCACAGGATCTCATTCATATGTGGAATTTAAAAAACAAATCAACAGAGCAAAAAAGAGATAAACCAAAAAAGCAGACTCTTAACTACATAGAACAAACCGGTGGTTGCCTGAGGGGAGGGGAGTGGGGGGTCGGGTGAAAGAGATAAAGGGGATTAAGAGTCCACTTTTCTTGATGAGCATGGAATGGTTGAATCATTATATCCTACACCTGAAGCTAATATAACACTGTATGTTAATTATACTTCAATAATTTAAAAAAAAGAGGAGCGCCTACATGGCCCAGTCCCTTAAGCCTCCGACTCTTGATTTCGGCTCAGGTCATGATCTCAGGTTTGTGGGATTGAGCCCTGCATCAGTCTCCACACTTGGTGAGGAGTCTGCTTGAGATTCTTTGTCTCCCTCTCCTCGGCTTCTCCCCTCCCTTTTTCTCCCTCTCTAAAAAATAATGATAATAATAAAATTTTTAAAAAGATACTGCCTGAAGTCAGCAGAATAAAAAATAGAAGTTTAAGTAGATTATTTTTAAAGTGGTGCGATAACACTGTATGTCAATTATACTTCGATAATAAAAAACAAATAAGAAATAAAGTGGTAAGAATAACTCATAGAAATATCAAAAAGAATAACTGTCTGAAATCAGAGGAAGGGAGGAAAGATGAAAGTTATCAGAAAATTAAATTCCTTATCTGTGATGATGGGGCATTTTAACAAGTTGTCAAAAATCAAGGCATGAAGAACTAACACAGAAACCGGTAAAAATGGTTGCCTTTGGGGAATCAGGGGGTGGGTAAGGCAAGGGAATAATTTATATTCAAAGAATTATTATGGAGTTCACAACTGAAGCTGACTGATCCAGCTCTCTCCTTCCTCCTCACTCCCCATTCTTGGCCCCTCCTTCCTTCCAGAATCTGCTGCCCTCCCTCTCCGCCAGCAGTGACATTTCAGGGTCAGCTTCCCCAAGGTCTTGCTCTTCCGTCTCTCACCTGGCTTGGAGTTCACATTCTGAACCATAAACTTATTGAGGACATTGACTTCTTCCTACTGGTGTATCAGCACACAAGATCTTTTTACTCTACTTAAAAGTAAAGACAAAATCATTAGATGAAGAACGCTGAGTTGTTGCTGACAAAGGAAGTTTGCTATGGCTACCTGAGAAACGTCCATACTTTGGGGTAGAGAGCCATGGGGTCACATTAGGTCACAATGCGAAGGTAATCTATTACACACTATTAACACTAATCTATTATATACTATTAACACATGCACCACGAAGGTAATCTATTCCAACTCAAAGAGAGTTATACAGAAACCCTCCCTTGAAGTGCAGCTCCGGCCAGGATGTGGCAGTTCTAGGTCATTTGGGTTTGCTCTGATCCCTATGAGGGACTAAAGACAGTTGGGGACCCTCCGCCCGAAAAATGCACATAGACAAATTTGTATACAACTTCATGGGATCCTAGAGCTCTTCTATGAACCCCAGGTTAAGAAGCTCTAGATGAGAGAATTACAGAGAGAACTAACCTACCGTTAGAGATGCTAGTCCCGACCTAATAAAAAAATTGCAGCCAGCATTTTGCAGCAGAGCATCCCCTCACATTCTATGCCATTTTTAAAAAGCCCAAGAGCTAAAACCCTGAAAAAGATGACTCGTGGTCTCAGTTTAAACAACTCTGCACGAAGAGAACAAGAATTCCCAATGCCTTTGGTGAAATTCCTGATATGAGAAACCAAATGTCCAAGCACAGGGCACCAAGGAGAAAAATCAATAGGAAATACAGAATCCAGATGATGAGGGGGGAAAAAAGAAGAAGGAGGAACAGGAGAGGAAGAGGAAGAGGAAGAGGAAGAAAAAGAAGATTCATGTAAGATCAGACCAGACACATTTTCTCTCATTCACTTCTAGATCAGGATTACACCAATTTAGTAATGTAAGAGCACTAGGAGTTATTCGTTGGTCTATTATTATACATTGTGTTTGTCATTCTGGGGGTGAGGCACAGATCCAGTCATTTTTAGTGATGCTTGCTATCACTTTTATGAAGCCCACGGTCATAGAATCCCTTCAGGTATCATTAAAGATATATCGTTGCCTATCCTACTTTGATCTTCTGTCATCCTGTATATTCCACACTAATACTGATCATCCCTCCACCTACCGCCGCGTCACTCGCCCCTCACTCTACAGACTTGTTCTTCTATCACTACCTCTAATTGTCAATGACCTTCACCCAACCCCCTCTTTAACTATAAATCCCTATGGTCACACCATGGAGCTGTTTTTTGGTTTTGTCTTGTTTTTCTTCCAGTAGGTCCAGAATCCTGGAAGTCTTAAATGGCCTGATCATAACCATGCAGAGTGCCGGCCCTCTCCCTGCATTGCACTCTACCCCGCAGAGACCTCCAAAGCAGCGAGTCCTTCCTGGTCTCTCTTCCTATTGAACCCAACTTGGACTCTGATGTTAATCACAGGAACTTCTATTCCTTTCCTCTTTGCCTCTCCTGCATCCACCACCCAACCCCATTACTGGATCCAGGTACCTGCATAATGTTAGAGAAAAATCAAGCCATCATGAAACTCTTGCACGTGTATCATTTCAGATCTCTGCTGACTTTCAATACCACCTTTATCCAAACCTTTCCTTGTCCTTTGTCAACCAACTCTCACAGCCCTTAACATATTGCCAAACCTTCATCATTATCCTCAAATGCTCTTCTCAACCCTTGCCTCCTCCCAGTCTTCAAGACATCATTAAGCCTCCTATTTCATACATAGAAATAAGGCATTATCTCTCAGCTGCTCCTGCCGGTTTAATGGTTTCTTTCCATTCATGCTCACTCCTAACTTCTTTCTTTTTTTTTTTTTAAGATTTTATTTATTTGAGAGAGAGAGACCACAGAGGGAAAAGCAGACTTCTCGCTGAGCAGAGAGCCCGACACAGTGCTCCGAGATCATGACCTGAGCAGAAGGCAGAAGCTCAACCCACCAAGCCACCCAGGCACCTAACTTCCTTTCTTTCAGTCTTAGAGAAAAGGCGATCTGTGTGGACTCAAGCCTGGTCTGTGTCCTTAATTCTTCTTCCTGCCATCTCCGTGACTTTGTTCCTCAATCATCTCTCTTGGTCCCTATTGAATCCTCAATGCCTCTGCCTCTCCTCTCTGTGCTAGTTCATTGTCCCCAACTTGTAAGCGGAGTCAATCCTCTCCCAGACAAAAAAGAAAGAAATGGCTTTCACCTCAAAGCTCTCCTAGAGCTTTAGGCCAGTACTTCTGTATTGACATCTGTCAAAAGTGTAGTTTTATTTAATTTCATGTTCTCAATGCACATCGACCCACTGCATATCGGACTTCTATTCCCTGGCTCTACTTGTTAAAATGCCAGTCCCCTTCTGATCGCCAAATCCAAATTGACACTTTAACATTTTTCTCTATGGTATTTGATACCTACTTCTATCTTTTTTAGCATCCAAACTCTCCATTCTGCTGGCCATCCCCCCATCTCTGGCCATTTCTTCACTCTTCCTCATGAGCTCCTCTGCTTTCTCCTGCCTTTAAATGTTGGCATTTCTACATTTACCCCAAGACTTCACTGACTTGTTAGAGATTTTTTCATGAGAGGTTAGATGGAACACTTAGGGTTTCAGCAACTATTTGTATGCAGATGACTAACAGACTCATAACTTTAGATCGTACCTCTCTTCGGGTTCAGGCTCGTCTAGTCAAACCCCTGTTGGATATCTCAGTCTAGATTTTATTCAAGCACCTAAAGCTAAATATGTCCAATGTGGACCCATCCTTCCCCCAACCTGCTCCTTTTCTCGTACTCCTAGTCTTTGTGGTAACACCATCTACAAAGACCCCAAAGTTAGAGCTTACCCTTGATTCCTCCCCCCAACAATTGATTATAAAGGCTCAGTGATAGAAACTTCCTAAATACTTCTGGGCTCTAATTCTTATTTGTTCTGCCTATTAGCTCAGTCCATTATTTTGTCTCATGAGGATTATTACACAACCTCCTGCTTCTAGTATTGACCTCTCAAATTCAACTACCACCCAGGCAGTGGAGGCCTACCTTCATTTATTCATTTCACAAATATTTATTGACCGCAAATTACATATTTACAGTATAGAGGGAAAAACTATTATTTTAATGACTAGATAAGGATGGTAGCAATATAAAATTAGATGGTCTATGGCAGGGGTCAGCCACCTGTTTTTGTATGGTCCATGAGCTAGGAATGAGTTTTACATTTTTATGTGGTTGGAAAAAAAAACAAAAGAATATTTCATAACACATGAAATTTGCGTGAAATTCAAACTTCATATGCCAAAATAAAGTTTTATTGGAACACAGCCCTGCTCATTAATTTACGTTTTTTCTATGGCTGCTTTTATGCTACAAAAACAGGGTTGAGTAGCTATGATAGAAACTGGCCAGACGATATAAAAATTCGGACATCTGAAAATATTTACTATCTGGCCCTTCATAGAAAAAAATTACCAACACCTGCAATATGGTATTTTAAAAATTTAATCATACATTACCAAAAATTTACAGGGGAAAATGAGTTAGAGGTGCTTATATTTTATAGACTCTAAAAAGCTTATCTAATCTTATACATCTTCAAATAACATTAATTTAATAGACATTAAATATAAAAATTATCCCTCTGGTTAGTTTAATAAATAGTTGTTGAGTACCTATGGGTCAAGTATTTTTCTAGACACTGAACGTACAAAGACAATAAAAACAGTCCACTGAATTAAAAAAAATAGATTTTTCCATTGCTTCTCAGCCTTTTGGCTAAGATCAAGTGTGAAAAAAATAGATATTTCCATAAAATTAATCAGAACTTTGAAAAGGTTTACAAAGCATTATAGGTTATGAAAGACAGAGGAAGGGCCATCAGCCAAGCAGGAATGTTCAGGAAAGTCTTTCTGGTAGGAAGCACCACTCAGATAGAACTAGAAATGGTATGTTCTTTTTTTTTTTTTTTTTAAGATTTTACTTATTTTTTGACAGAGAGAGGGAACACACACGGGGGGGTAATCGAGGGAGAAGCAGGCTTCCCGCTGAGCAAGGAGCCCATTGTGGGGCTCAATGTGGGGCTCGATCTTAGGACCCTGGGATCACGACCTGAGCCAAAGGCCTACGCTTAATGACTGAGCCACCCAGGCGCCCCCAAATGGTATGTTCTTAACCCAACCGAGTTCCCCGATAAAAGTAATTCATCTGTTACATTCATTTATTCTTATAAGAATAAGAATTATTCTGTTTTTTTAAATTTAAGTTTTAATTATTTATTTATTTTTAAAATTTTTATTATTGAAGTATCATGACACACCACATGTATTTTTTAAAGTAACACTATTTTAAATTCTCCATTACTATCTTGAAACCAGATGTATCAGGAATCTTTCATTAGCACACGACTGCTTGCACACCAGTATCTTCCCCAGTTAAATGGCCATTGTCATTTGAGCCTGCAATCATAATGAACGTGGAAAATAGCATAAATCTGTTGGATGGCACACAATGCAAATATTTTATACTTGTTAGCTGTGTATGTGTGTCAGATAATTGTACGTTTACTACTCTTGGATCTCAATTAATTCATTCAGGATGATTGGATATTAGTGAAAATAAAAAAATGCAAACACTGTAATAATGTTACCTGAAAGGGTATTTCATTACCTGTAGAATGTAGGAGACATTTCTCTCATTAGCATCTTCTACTAAATTAGGGTTTTATGCTGTTAAGAGTATTTGTGGCTTAGTCAAAGCTCATAAAATAGACAGTAGCCAATAATGGAAAGGAATGATTTACTGACAAAGAGCCAAGTCTCTAAGTCCCCCTTTTTTTTTTTACATTTGTGTAGTCAGAAATTACTTAGGCTCATCTTTTCACATTTCCTTCAGGAAAAAAGAGAGAATAGATATATTTTTTAACGTCACTGACTTTTTAAAAAGAATAGATATACATTTAAAGACATTTAACTTTTTATACCGCCCACTAAAATTTCATTTGTACCATTCCAAGGACCAACTGGTGATACATATGTAACATGATTTTTCAAAAAAATCATTTTTCATTTGTTCCTCCTGCTACATCTGCCAATCTACCATCTAGATAAGGAAATAATTTAAGATGGGCTGCATTATTGACTTGGGTGTATCTTAGCAAACAAGATCAGAAACAGGAGTTAGTTTTAATGAATCATCCAGGATATTGTGTTATTACCCACCTATCATCACAGACAATAGCTGCACACATGTCTGAGAATTGAGCTATTTCTCAAAGTTTCATTGACTTTCAGCTCATCAGCCTCTAACACTGCAGATCTGCCTACGCAATACAGACATTCTGGACAAATGGACAGAGTGACTAGCCAAGAAACTAATATAATTTGAGTTTCGAATAGATATAAAGGTTGAGAAGGAAGTGACCAAGAATGACTGATGATTTGTTTTATGACTTCTTATAGTATAGTTTCAGAGGATTTGTCTAAAGCCAAAATATTTAATAGGTCTTAGGGTTGCATAGCTCTTTTTCCTGAGGTTTTCTATATTTTTACAGACTAGTTTATTTACAATTCATCACAAAATGATAGTCTTATTTTAAATACAAGGTAGGATATAATGAGATGTAAAACATATTCTCATTCAAAAATACATTTTAAAGCACTTTTGTGTCTTAGAAATAATATTAAGTAGCATATGCTTTAGCCATAATCATGGTTAGCATACGTTTCATTTAGTAAAAAATCTCAAAATGCTATGACATTTATAACAAACTATTTCTAATTACATATTTTTAATGTACATGGACAATTTTGGCCTCAACTCATGTAATTTAAATTGAAAACTAGTTTTTTAATTTTAAAATGTCGGGGATCTTGCAAGTATTCAAAGGAAGTATTATGTTTTGAATCGAAAATATTTATTCAGTGGTTATTATACATAAAACACTGTAATGAGTAATTGATATAAGAAGCATCCTTAAGGGGTGCCTGGGTGGCTCAGTTGGTTAAGTGTCATGATCCTCAGGGTCCTGGGATTGAGCCCCGCGTGGGGCTCCCTGCTCAGCTCCCCGCTTTTCCCTCTCCCTCTGCTCCTCCCCCCTTGCTTGTGAGTGCTCTCTTGTTCTCTCTCTGTCAAATAATTAAATAAATATCTTTAAAAAAAAAAGAAGTGTCCTCAAGCTATTTATCATCAATATTTATCATCAAGCTATTTATCATCAAACAACAAAACAAATAGGATATATCAGACTAAATAAAACAATGAGCTAGGATTTTTTCTCTGCTGGAATAACAGAACTTATTGTATGATTACTTAATCATGCATTGTCTTAAAAATTAATTTCTTATGTAATACATTATCAAACATATTTTTAACCTGACAAATACTCTTTCATTTCACATAAGAATGTGCTGTTGATATTCTATGATGTTACAGTTTCAAAGGTTTAGGAAATATAAAAACCCAGAACATACCTTTCTAAATAAAATTTAGTTACTACAGCTGTTTTAATTCACAAGTGTGTTTTTATGCTTTAATGACAAGATGACTTTCTGATAGCATCAATATCAGAAATCCTTTCTGACATCTTCTTCAGTTTTTTTATCTATTTCTTTAGTTTGTCTTTCATTGCTTCATAGCAGGTTTGGTATTCAAGATCTTTCCTGATTTTGCCTTTTTTCACATAGTGAAAATTTACTCAGTTCTTTGGAACCTCCTAGCAGAAATAAAATAGCCCCTCTCCTTATATGTATATAAATAAAAATTACATGGCTCATCCACTTGTGTATACAATCCCAAATCTTAAAATATTAGTACTTAGATATTCAGTGGATGCTTCGCTCATATCTTTCTAGTCAAAGCCTAGGAGGATAAACATTATTTGTATTTTCTTAATGTTCAGTCGTAATTCAGCTTAACAAAATCCCGAAGTAAGGAACAGTTTTCCAAAGAGAACTGTCACAAAATCCAATTTAATTTGTTAGCAAAGTAATACTTAGATTGAATGTATTGATAATATAGAAATAGGATGTTCAATTTTTTTCTTAGCTAATAAAAATGTTATATTTTCAGTTTAAATGAATTTTCTCCTCTACTTACAAATGTCGTTTTTCAAACTGCTTGTGGAACAAGCTTAATATTCCTGCCATTCACCTGTTTCCTCAATCAAATATTATTTCTTTGCACAAATAAGCAGTGCCATTAAAAGAATCCTGTTTTGGGCGCCTGGGTGGCTCAGATGGTTAAGCGTCTGCCTTCAGCTCAGGTCATGATCTCAGGGTCCTGGGATCGAGTCCCGCATCGGGCTCCCTGCTCTGCGGGGAGCCTGTTTCTCCCTCTGCTTCTCTCTCTCTCTGTCTCTCATGAATAAATAAATAAAATCTTTAAAAAAAAAAAAAAAAAAAAGAATCCTGTTTTCAGATTTCAAAGCAATCAGATTTGACAGGTAGTGTGGCTCCTGACAGTCCTTAGCTAACCCTATAAGAGCAGGTGGTAATGCGCACCATTTAGTGGACTTTTAATTTCCCTGTAATTTAGGGAGTTAAAAGGAGCAAAACATGGTGGATAAGGAATTATGGTATTCCAGAATTTAGAAAAAAGGTCATTATTAAGTATGAAACATTCAGTTATAAGTAAGAGTGGAATTACATTTTCTACTATGTTAGATATAAATTTCCTCATTTCAATACTTTAATATAAATTCCTGAAGATTTTGTGGAATACGGTATTTTTTGTTTTTTATTTTTTTAACCTGTATACACTGGAGGAATTTTACTACATTTTTAAGCAATAATCCACAGACATTGGAGGAATTTTACTACATTTTTAAGCAATAATGCACAGTACCATATCGGTTCAATGGTTCTTAGGAAGTTATAGTGCAAAATGCAGTTATTAGTCAGATCTCCTCCACCAAAAAGCTATTAGATATAACAAGATAATTCAGAAAGGTGACCAGTTGCAGAATAAATATCCAAATCCGTAACATTTCCATAGAAGAGCACTAATCAAAAAACAATGGGAAAATTATTATTCCATTCACATTAACAACAAATACACGTAAAAGAGTAAGAAATAAAAACAACAAGCAAGATACAGGCTTTTGCAAAGCAAATCACAAAATGTTCCTATGGGATATGGAAGAAGACTTGAAACCAACTGACTTATTTCTAGCTGGAAAGATCTAATAGCCAGGTTGTCCTGAATTAATTTGTGAGTTAATATAAATTCTATCAAAATTCAATGGGATTTTATGGTTTGCCTTTACAAAATGATTCTATGTTCACCATAAAGAACTATAAGCTAGCAAAACCTCTGTATATGCATATATGTGCATGCATGTGTGTGTATATTCAGTTGACCCTTGAACAGTATGGGAGTGAAGGATGCTCACCCCCTTGCAATCAAAAATCATGTATAACTATGGACTCCCCCAAAACTTAACTACTAATAGCCTACTGTTGACCAGAAGCCTCACCAATAACATACTTGATGAACACCTATTCTGTATATGTATTATATACATATATTCTTACAGTACAGTAAGCTAGAGAAAAGAAAATGTTATTAAGAAAACCATAAGGAGGAGAAAATACATTTATAGTACCGTACTGTAAAATTTTCATGAACAAGTGTACCCATGCAGTTCAGACTTAGTTGTTCAAAGATCAGCTGTATATATAGAGAGGATAATGAGAGGAGAGTTGAATTTTTATATATTTCTGGTTATGTTTTATAAAGCTAAGACACTTAACAAAGTATCATGTCGGTTCAATGGTAAAGAGACAAAACAATGAATACATTAGAAAGTCCAAAATCTATCTCCTTCATGTTAGAATTTAATATATGATAAAGGTGGTATTTTGAATCAGTGAAGAAATGGCAAACTATTCATTAAATTGTTCTGGCACACCTGAGGCAAATTATCACTATCCTCATTTTACCAGTGAAGAAACTGGAGCACAGAGAGGTTAGGTAACTTGCCCATAGTCACACAGCTAGTAGGCAATAGATCAAAGACTAAACTCAGGCAGGTTTACTCCAGAGTCTGAGCCTTTATCATTACACTGTCTCTTCCTCATATTTAATGTTTACAACAATCTTATTTTACAAATAAAAAAACTGAACAACAGAACAACTTCCTAAGTTTACATATCAAGTAATTCAGGCCCTCAGAGTAGTTATCTGACTTTTCAAAAATATGGTTTGCTCAATAAATCTAAATTTACAAAAATCTAGATCTTTTGAAGTGGTCAGATTATTTTTATAAAATAGTCTCATCGATTCTTATTAACTACCTAATACGGTGTTATTTCTAGTATTTGGATAAACTGTGAGAAACAGGAGATGTCTAACAGCATCAGCTATGATCTTCCAATTTAGTAAAAACATGGATGAAAATTATTTTTATACTGCATAAAATTCTCCAAAATAGGCCTGGTTCAGATTTCATCCCCTTTGAAAATATTTTGGGGACTTTATTTCACTTTCATCTCCAACCTAATGATAAAATAAATTGTTCCCTCTTCATTATGCTGTTTTTCTTTCTTTCTTTTTTTCTTCTATCTCTAGTTGAGCACCGACCGCCCTGGATTATAGTTATCTATAAAAATGTTTTGTGTCAAGATATCAAGGGTGAAGCAAGAATTATTTGTATTTTCAGGGCATATTACAGTGCCTGTGGTATAGTGGAAGTTCAATAAATAGTTTGCATTGTCCTGAAACTGGTCATCTATATTAACAGAGTATCTTTCTATATGGTACACAACTGGAGGCTATTTGGAAATAGACAAGAACATTTGTCATAATCTCCGATGATCTCCAGAAGTCAGAGGGAGCTAATACAGCACCAGAAATAAAAATTTTAAAATCTTGTTTCAAATCTTGGGTCTACAACTATTTATTGACAACCGTGCTTCATTTCTCTTTTCATAAAATGGAATGATCCCAGGGTTTTTGTGAGCAATAAATGAGAAAAATTTAGTAGAAACACCAATTATAATGCCTACTATGTATCCCAGTCAATGTCATTTATCCTTTTAGCATTAATATTGCCATTTATTAAGCTATTGTAACATGTCATCTCCTCTGCCAACCATTTTATCTACTATGTTAGATTTTATCTAACATATCTAACATATAAAACATATTTTATCTAAATATCTAACATTTTATCTAATCTTCATGACAACACTTCAATTCAGCTCATGATACCCTCACTTTACAGGTAAGGAAACTGGAATTCAGAAGGGGTCAAATGGGTTGCCAAGGTCACACAGCTAGAAATTAAGAAAGTTGGAATTCCAACTCAGAAGTGCCTGATTACAATTGCTGATCTTAGCCACTATAATCTTTTCTATAAAACAGTATCTTTAAAAATTGCAGATCTGTATACTCTAAGTAAGCTATGTTCTAAAACCTAGAAAACTAAGAGATACAGATTTGGGGAAGGGGGCAATAAAAAAAATAAGGACTTCTTAGATGACTTAAGTTTCACAGAACATTCTGGAGCTGAAAAAGAGCGTGTACTACCGGAGTCAGGGTTCAGAGAATGCCCAATGACTTCCAATTTCTTTTTCTATTCCAAATTTTGTTTCTAATCTATAAACTACTGAATATTTTCACTTGAATATCTCAGAGATTCCTCAAACTCAACAGATATGTGCCTTTTGTCTTTGGAGTTCTTTCTGACTGGATTGAACCACTCTACCCCCCTCCAGCTCACTCCTCCCTCATCTACTTGACCTGAATTAAAATAATATTTACTGTTTGTTTCCAGACTAAGAAGATTTGTCTTCTTCAAATTCTATGCTATACTTTGTAGGACCTAGCCTGGTGCCTGGCTCCTAATAAAAAAATACAATTTCTATGTATGCACGTATGTACCTACCCACCTATCTAATTGGTCAATTGCACACAAAACTAACATCTAACCAATTTACAGACAATTAATTATTTGACCCTGCATAAAGTGTTCTATTTTTCATCATCTATTAGCTCACCTCAAAGAAATACCCCAAACCTTCTACCTAACTGCTGGTTAATTTTTATACTGAATCACATTTTAATACAAATGTAATCTTTAGGCAAATTGTATTCTTCTCATCTCAATCCCTTCCCTATTTAAAAGTAACATTTGTTTCTAAAACACTATACAAATTTGGTGTAACCACATGGGGAAAAAAATTCTGTTGTTTATCCTTTTGTTTTTGCCTTCTCCAAAGAAGTAAATTCCTTGAATTCAAATTATCTGCCCAGAAGTTAATTTTTATTTTTTTCAGAAGTTCATTTTTTAAAAAGCTAACTATATGTATTTATTACTTACCTAACAAAGATTTTGAAAACCTATTCTAGGTAAGGCACTTTGCTAGATCCTAAGGATAGATTTATAAAACAAGATCTATGATCTCTAGAAGCCCACAGCGTATGAAGGCCGATAATGTTCACATTCAGGGAGGCAACATATGAGAGTGTGTAGTGCAGGGTTTGCTACATAGAAAGTCCTCAATCAATTTGTTAAAAGAAATAATCAGAATATATGTAGTAATTACTATCTCATCGGTTTATACAGAAATCACATTCAGCATCATCTTTGCAGCTGAAATTATTTTACAGAACACAAAATTCCAATAGATTAACTGAAGATGGCTTTATTTAAAAAAAAATCTCTAAGTCTACATGCATCTGACATACATATCAATTTTAACAAAACAGAACACATTTGGAGGGGGGAAACAACTAAATAATGCCAAATTAAATAAAAGGTAACTGGTTGATAGAAGCAAATTCACAACCTGAGCAACTGCAATTATTTTAGGTATTTCATTTTTATCCAATGTTAACGTCCCTGAATTGTTTTAAGTGGCTTTAAAGTAGCGTGGTGATTGTTTTGCCACAGATTAGGGAAATCATGGTTTATTGGCCAAGTCACTGACCTTCCATGATCCTGAGCAAAAATCCCGTTAGCACAAGTTGTTTTAATGTGAACTTGATACAGAAACTCAGAGCCTGAGAAAGGAGATCTGAAAGGCACCTTTCTAAAAAACAATTGACTTGCTTCATTTCATTGAAATGGCTAATGCTTTGATGGTTCATATTTACAAGGGCTTGTCCTGCTCTTCAGTGGAGTTGATATGTTGAAGTCTTTAACACCATAAACTTGATCAGAACTTCCTCAGTAATAAACAGACTGGATTTAAGGGGTGTGCCCCTCCTCATCAGGCCTCTGGAGCCCATTTGCTTACCAATTTGTAGCTAAAGACATCAAGAATGGTGTTCTTCATGCTCAACTGCTCCAGGTGGTTGAAAATAGTTCTGGGAAGCTCAATATGCAAACTGGTTTGGGAGCCTGAAAGACTTCAAAGAAAATTTGACCTTCCTTAGCGAAAGGCTGTTGCTCAGTTAAATTCACTTTTAAGTATGGAATTTCCATAGCATTCATAAAACACACGAAGAATGTCTATATTTCTTGTAAGTGACTCCCTAAACGACTCCGAAAATTAAAAGCTGGGATTCTAGTTTGTACATTTTTTGCTAAATGCCGAAGATATTTCAAATTTTTACAGTGATTCATGTTGAATTCCATGGTTGAAACACGTGGCCTGTTAAGGAGCTAGGGACACGCAGCTCTCCTCCACGTTAATGCACATAATGCTGAGGCTGAAACTTTGCAGCTACTGAGGGGTCAGGGGTCCAGAGGTTTGTTTTTCCTTTTCAACTTTACTCCTTCGGAGGTGTTCTGGTATATTTTCTTTCTTTACCTTTGAATAGCAGATCCAGTTTAATCATGAGCAGGTTGAAACCAAGCACAAAATGCCGATTCTCTCTGCCCCCCCAATCTTTTTCTTTTTTTAATGTTGGAAGGTCTTCCTGAACAAGGGTTCAGGGTTAACCTAATAGTCACCAACTAAAATTCTAAAAGATAAAAGAAAACACATGGGGGTGGTCACACCTCAGTAATCAGGAAAAGAAAATGATCCTCTGCAGCCCGGTTGAAAATCCTTGACAACTAATACCATCCCAACCTCTCTACACATGTATCCTGCCTACAAAAAGAATTCCATGAATTCCTTATGGAGCAATCGCAGGCCAAAAATTAAAGGATCTCTTAGTGGACTCTAACTCAGCTTCTCACCCAGATTTCAATCCCATTCCCCCATAATCCCCAGCCCTAGTTTTAGTGTACGTCTCTTGCATTTAACCCATTTCTCTTCGTGGTGAAAAAAATACCTGGCTCATAGGTTCTTCATGAATATGATGGCAATCATGGTAACAGCATGATTACTGGTGACAGTCATTTGTGCAGGAAACAAAAGACAATATCAAATGATTTTATGTCAGGATTTCTCAACTAATTTTAATCTGAATAAAAAATAAGCAGTTTGGGGATTGTTTACGTCCTCTCTGAAAACAAATCTAAACCTGTAGGATGGGTCAGAAAGCTTTTGGGTGAAGGTGTCCATTAGCAAGGGAACATTACCAAAGGAAGGCTGTGCCAATTAAACAGCAAAATCACATTTTAAATCAAATTAAAACACAGAATTGTAAATTTGTTTTATTATTTTTAATGTATATCGGGTATGTATACATGTGTATGTATGTGTGAGAATAGCATATGCTACTTTTTTTTTAAGATTTTATTTATTTATTTGACAGAGAGAGAGAGAGCACAAGCAGGGGGAGCTGCAGAGGGGAGGGAGAAACAGGCTCCCCACCTATCTGGGGATCCCAGGACCCGGGGATCATGATCTGAGCCGAAGGCAAACACTTAACAAACTGAGCCACCCAGGTGCTCCCCCCTTTTTTTTATATGCTGCCTTCTTATGTTTTAGTTATCTAAATTACCCAGCAATTGATAAAATCAAAAAATTTAAAATCCCTTTATTTCCAGATATTTTAATATTTATTGTTATAATAATAAAACATGCAAATCATTTTGTCTCAGTTTTTTTTCTTTTGGAGCTTAGTTGCCAGTTGAGTGGACGAGTAGCTACATAAAGTGAAAATTAGGAGGATGATTAATTAAGCTAAAGTATCCATACTGATTTAATAATCTGAGTATTTCAGGCTCTATATTACACAAATATTAACAACAAAGATGAAAAATTAACTTAATGTCTCCAAATGTTTATATATGTATGTGTATGTGTTTTTATCTATTTGTAGAGTATTTCAATTCAATCAATCAATAATGGTCCGGCAAAAAAACCCCAGGAAACCCTTTTGCATTTCAACAATGGTTCCTAATCTCAGCAAAATTACTCAAGAAAATTTTAAATTCCCTCCTATCTCCCTGGATTGCTAGTTTACATTTCAGAAGTCACTTATCTTTCCAGTGTCTGTCTCAGCTACAAAACTGGGCTAAATCTTTCCTTTCCTGTAGATCATTTATATAAACTGCTCAAAATAGAAATCATATATCAGGCACAAAACAATGTTGTCAATTCTCATATTCCTTGCAAGAAGACTCAACGTGAACTACAATTTGCACAGTTGCAAATGAAAGATGGAAGTTAAAAGAAAGCAATAATCGATAGCTGTGAAATCCTAAAAGCTCTCGAATCCAATCAGACGAGGGAAGAGTTAAAATATGAGAACTCCCAAAAGCTTAGATGACTTTGGAAACACAGATCAAAAACAAAGAGACGGAAAGTATAATTAACTCCATTACTGCTCAGTCAAATGAAAACAGCCATGACATCCTTTCTTATTTATGACACCAGCAAATAGCTCAATTCCACTCCTGGATATTGCTGTAGGACAGCACTGGTTCCAAAGCAGGTGAAACAGAAACAAGCTGCTAAAATTTATGTCACTAGATCACATTAGAGATGTAAGATTTATGCAGAAGTCCCATAAAAAATAAGTAGCTTTTATATCTTATAACAATTCTTGTTCTCTAGCGAACAGAAGTCTGGATGTAGGAATAGCCAAAGAGACCTAGAATTTTCTGAAGTACACTTAGAATAATTAAAAGTGTATTTACTTAAATATATATTTTATCTCAGGTATTGGAATTTACCAATAATCATAAAAACACTTAAGCAACCAAGACATTTATTACCATTTATAAAATTTTTTTATTTATGAGTTGTCCTTAGGAATGGGAAAATTCATCAATGTGGTACATATTCACCATTGTATAAAAGGTGTAATAGAAATAGCAAAGCGACTATTTAGGTCACATACAGCTTTCTTCGTAGGATATTTTCTAATTATTTTCCACCTCTGTTCTCATCTTTCCGGTCAAATCTTGCCTTCTTAGCCACTTTGGTAGTCCCACTTCCTAGAACATTACTTAACATGTAGTGGTTACTCAGTTAATGTATTTATCTGTAAAGAATTCCATTGTGCATATATATTCTATTGTTCCAGCTCAGATGGCAGGGACTCCCTTATATTTCTTTCTATCTATTATCAATGCCTAGAACAGGTACCTTATTTACTATAAATGCTCAATAAATATTAGTTGTTTGCCTGATTTTCTGAGTTACAGAAATAGTTTTACAATGATATAAAATCTCTTCTTCACTGCAGGTGGAAGTATGAATTGGTACACCATTTGAATGGCCATCTGTTTTTCACACAGTCAAGAATGTTCATGGCAACATAGTATCTAAGAACAAAAAGAGAAGAATGGATAAATAGTGGTATACTCATATAAGGCAATGTTGCAGAATAGTGAAAAAGTATCAACTATCCCTACACAGGTTATCATGAATGATTCTCCCAAGTAAGATGCTGAGAAAACAACACCAAATTGCGCATCATTTATATAAAGTTTTGAAGCATGAAAGCAATACTATATTATATACTACATGTTATGACTATTTTACACGCATGGAAGTAAAAAGCACGACATTCAACAGAGTGGTTGCCTTGGGACATGGAAGGATATTGCAGTCATGGAGAACATACAGGAACCCAGCTCACTGGGGAGCACAACTGTATTCGTAACGTTTTACTTTTTAAGCTGGGTTGTGAGAAAATGAGATTTTTAAATTATTATTATTCTCTTTACCTTTCTGCAACTCTGTAAGAGTTTTATTTTTATTTTTTTAAAGATTTTATTTATTCATTTGAGAGAGAGAGCACGAATGGGGGGAAGGAGGGGCAGAGGGAGAAGCAGACTCCCCACTGAGCAGGGAGCCCGATGCGGAACACGATCCCAGGACCCTGAGATCATGACCTGAGCTGAAGGCAGACGCTTAACTGACTGAGCCATCCAGGCGGCGCTCTGTAAGGGTTTTTAAAGGAGTAAGAAAATAATATTAACATTAACAAGGAATAATAAAATAGCTAATCTTCCATGGGATAAATATCCTAATTACATTCTTCTTACTATCTCAAAATTGTTAAGGATAATTCTACCTTGAATAGAATGGGGTGCTGGCGTGAGGGGCACCCTTTTGCTCAAGCATGGCAAAGAGACTCAAACCCCAAATATGGAACCCAGGAGAAGAGAGACGAAACCTTAGAAAGCAAAAGAAACTACTCTCTTTAGTCAGGCCATAATAATATGAATAGAGACCAAGATGGCCAAGAAGCCATGAGATGCCTCCTCGACCAGCGATGTCAGTCTTGTTCACATTCTCTCTATAAATTAGGCGAACATGTAACATCATCCAGATAACATAGTTTTGAGAGTAACAAGGGGCACTATTAAAAAATACACTGGGACAAAAAAATGTAAACCAGAACTGCCCCAGGCAAACCGGGCTGAAGAGGCACACCATGACCATAACCACAATCACAAGAAGCCCCATGGCAGAAACAAGTATACCCACCCACGTAGTGAATTCTATGGAGGCCAACGTGGAAAAAGAGTGAGTGTTGCTATCCGGGGTTGCTAGCAACATAGACACTTGATTTGAAGTGCTATTTTTAGATGAGCTGGAAAATAAGCAAAAAAATTTGTGGATCTAGGGAGAAGGGAAGAGAAATTGCTCTCTTTTGTGGCGGCCTGGCTGGAGATTTTGTCTAAAATTGACATTTGGGAATGGCACGTAAAGGCATTTAATTTAGAGTTACAGTGACAGTTTTAAAAATCTAAGTGGTAATCCCTGGGGAGTGGAATAGCAGATGAAGGAGGACTAGTCATGTCAGTATCCTTTGACATAGTTTGAGACTTTCTTTACCATACATGTGCATTATTTTTATACTAAAAATACTAAAAATTTAGAAAAATGATAATACCCAGTACTGACAAGTGGATGGGGTAAATAATAATAATACCTAATATTTACTGAGCATTTAATAAATGCCACGTGGTTTCATGCTTAATATAGGTTATGTCAGTCAATCTTCACACCAAGCCCATAAATTATCATGTCCACATTCTAGATGAGGTAACAGACATTGGGAGGTAATGTAACTTGCCCAAAGTCACACAGCTCATGAGTGCTGGACCTGAGATTTGTACCCAGGCAACCAAACTCCAAAGCTCACCCTCTGAAATTATACTTCTATTCTGCCTCACACTTGAACTTGATGCTGCAGGGAGTATATATGGGTACAAACTTCCATATGGTATTTTGAAACATGTATCAAAACACTTAGTGTACTCTTTGACTTAGAAATTACATTTCTATATATTTATGCTAAGAAAGAATGGTAAACATGCTCCATGGGATATATCAAAGGAAGTCCAGTTCAGCAATGCATATGAAAGAAAAAAAAGCCAAATCCATCAATAGGAGATTGAGTTTTTAAAATTATGATATATTCATACAATGCAATATTCTCAATCTGTATTTATTTACCTGGAAGATTTACACTAACAGGCAAGTTGCAAAACAATGTGCATCTATATTTTTGTAAAAAATAAAAATGTCTAAATGTAAACATGCAAAAACAGTTTGGAAGGCTCTCCTTTGCAATGCTGCTTCTTGGGAAAGACTGTCTCTAAGAGCCTGACCTAAGGAGTACCTCTCCTGTTGATTTTCCATCATGATTCTCTGTTCTCAGCCTTTATAAAAGTGTAATATATACTCATGTGTTTGCTTTCTTGTTTATTATTTGTGTCTTTTACCAATCTTATGCTAACCAAGTGCAGGAACCACATCTGTATTGCTCACCACTATTCACTCAGACCCGAGTGGTACAGAATATGTGCTCCAAAAATCATGCCCAACAAATTCATTTCCAGGTGATTTTCACGTTCTACTCTATGCCTTTATCCATTGCTTCAGCTCTTACAAGGAGAATGGTGAGTACTGCTTTTGTAATTGGAGGGGGGAATAGTAAAGCTATTTTTAGTGTGGTTAACCAATCAATAAATTAATCAATTAGCAATGCAGAGGCAGTCCTGATGAAGTGAAAACCCCCACCAGATTTGCAGGCACAAGACTTTTTCCTGCAGCCTTTCTTCCTGCTCTAGCACTTTCTAGGTAGGACCAACATCCCCCCACGTGTTCTTTTCTGTAAACCTTTTCCCTTTTCTTTTTAAAGTTTAAAAGCATAGGTCTTTTATTCTCATTGAAAAATGTATGTTGATATTCGTTTGTAGGGCAAAAAGCAACTACCTGCCCCTAGGGGAAGCAAGAGAATCTTCCAATCCTTATGGCCCTAAGTGGACCAGGGAGAGCCAGGGGGCAAAAGTTACTGAGCCAGGGCCATTGACGATTTGTTTTGGGGTGTTGTTTGTTGTTGTTGTTCTTGTGTTTTGCTTTAGGAGTGCCATCAGGAGGTGGGAGCCCAGGCTGAAAAGGCTGCTTTCCCTTTCATCTCCGGAGAGAATAGGCTGACCTCGCCCCAGCCCCCCACTGTAACTCTAAACTATTCAAAGGAATAGTCATTCCATAAATATTTGTTGCAAAAAAAGAATGAAATAGTGATCATGTAAGACATTCTTTTCATTGGTCTTGCTGTGGCAGTAAAAGCCATAAAAACCATAACTGAAAAATGTAAGATTTGATAAATATTGAGTTGGGGAAGGAAAAAAAATGTATTTATAAATTAATTTGTTTTCAATATAAGACCTTGTATGTAGGGTTCCAACACAGTGAATTTTTACAGTGAAGCTATAAACTCTAAAACGGGGATTATGAGTGTGGACAATATAATTTATAATACTTGCATAGCTTTCAATTATTCAGGTGCTCAAAGCCCAACAAATTGAATAATGAACAGGGGTAATGAATTGAACCCTGAGAAGGTGATAACAGAAAACACGGGGTAGTCACCACGAGGAATTCACATACAGAAGTAGCCCGGAAAGAAATAAACTTGTTTGAAGGACACATTTTCTCTTTCAAGCCAAAACATTTACAGAACCGTAATGCAAGTAGGAATTGCTTTTAAGAAATACCTGCGAAAGGCATAAAGCTGCTAAAATAGTATATTTCAGGTGACCAAACAGAGAATTAGAATCATAAATTGGCTTGTTACATTCTCTGAGAGCGTCGGTCCGCTGTTTCATTATTTTTAACAACAGCGGGGCGGGAGGCGGGGTGGGGGAGATGTGGTTGTATAAATTATTCAGCACCATCACTTTAGATTTAGGCTTGGAAGTGTGTTGATATTCCACAGATCCTAAAGCACAGAGTTCCTAACAGTATTTCATACAACACTGCAGATCAGAAATTTAAATAATGCTCATGTCTGCCAGTGAAGGTTCTGAAGGAAGGGTGCAGCCTAAGCCTCGCACCAACTCTTCTGCTTCCAGTGATACTGCAGGCCCCCAAAATGTGCCCTCGGCAAAAATCCTGGAAAGAGTCAAATTAAATACAATTAGCTAAAGTCAGTAAAAATTGATGATTCCCCTCACCCCCAACCCCACCGCCATCACACACACCACTTAACCTGCACCCATATCAGCCTCCTACATAAGTATATTTCTCAAAGCCAGTTAAAAATAATCTGTCTTGGGGCGCCTGGGTGGCTCAGTCGTTAAGCGTCTGCCTTCGGCTCAGGTCATGATCCCAGGGTCCTGGGATCGAGTCCCACATCGGGCTCCCTGCTCCTCAGGGAAGCCTGCTTCTCCCTCTCCTACTCCCTCTGCTTGTGTTCCCTCTCTCGCTGTGTCTCTCTGTGTCAAATAAATAAATAAAATCTTAAAAAAAAAAAAATCTGTCTTCTGGAATATTGCAAGCCAGAAGGCAATACTGTATAGCAATTAATGTATTGCCCATGCACTGGTTTCAAATCTCAGCTATACTGTTTTCTAGATGTGTCCTAGGCAACCTACTTGACCTTCTAATCTTCAGTTTCTTTATCTGAATATTGGAGATAATAACAATACCTACCCCACAAGATTATTGGGAGTATTAAATGAGGTGATATATGCGAGACATTTAGGGTGGTTCCTGGTCCATAGGTGGCATTCAAACAGTTTGAGCTGTTATCACTGGGCCAAAGCTGCATTGGCCAAGGTTGTTTAAAAGTATTTGAAACGGGACACCTGGGTGGCTCAGTTGGTTAAGTGTCCGCCTTCGGCTCAGGTCCTGATCCCAAGGTCCTGGGAGCACATTGGGCTCCCTGCTCAGTGACAAGCCTGCTTCTCCCTCTGCCGGCCGCTCCCCCTGCTTGTGCGCTCGTGCTCTCTCTCTGACAAATAAATAAAATCATTTTTAAAAAAGTATCTGAGACCCTGGTGGTATCTGGCACCTGTAAATATGAGTTCTAGCATTCACAAGAACTATTTAAATGCTTACTGTTGGCTTGAGGCTATCAGAGGTGACTAATGATGCCATGCCCTTAGAAACAATTTTGTAGCAGCAAACACAGAACAGTTCATATGGACACTGAGTGCTTATTTACCTTTGACAATCATGTTGAGGGGCAGACAAAAGGGACTCACCAGTTTGGTAAGAATCGTCAGATGTGTGTTACATCTGTTAAACTGTTAGGCCTGTGTAACTTGAGTCTGATGGTTCTGATCCTAAAATATGGTTCTGCCCAGTGAACTTCATGATAATTAATTCACCCAAATCTGTCCTTGAAAGACAAGGTCAACCATGCACAGCTCCAAAAGCAGTTATCCCAGTTGGAGAATTTCATAGAAAATTCTCAGTGATGTCACCACTCAGACAATAATTTAAAATGATTGAGGTGAGTCAGGACTTTTCTCAGATCCACATGTAAATCTGCTAGAACATCTGGCGTGTTTTGCATTTTGTTTTTGGTCACTCATTAAGCAAGGGAGCATAGAAGGTGAAAATTTGTACGGACCTTAAAGATCATCTGATCTGACCACTTTATATTAAAGACAAGGGAACCGGGATCAAGAGAGGAAGCTGTGCTTCAAAGAGCTGAGATTCAAATGGATTTTGTTTGTGGGTCATAAGAACATTCTCAGTGATGTGAATGGCCACTGAAATGTCTAGAAAACTTCAGTGGTGTATGTAGAGATGATAGATCATAAGGTATAAATTCTTATTTAACACTTTTACTTCACAATACTTAATAAGTTAATGGCCCTCTGTATATTAATACAAATCCATGGCTGTCAATTTCTTTAAGATAAAGCTTAAGACACCTGCTCAATAGAATTCTCTTTACATACAGCATTTACATACATACCTCAGGCATTTCATTTCTCCTGTTGATGCTGATATTTCTTCAATCCCCAATTAAGTTTAAGATATTTAAGAGTGGGAACCTTTTTTAATCCACCTATAATATGTGGACACATTCATTGTTAGGTTCCCATTCTATACTAGCAAATGAATGAGTCCTAAAGGGAAGCATTTCAAACTATTATAACTGATGGGCTATGAACTCTGAACTCTTAGAAACCTTGAAAAAACATTTTGTTTAAGGGTGACCTGGAACAACAAAAGGACAATAATTCACAACATGACCTTGGATAAGTCAATTAACCTCTTTGGACCTGGGGTTTTTCACCTGTAAAGTGAAGGGATTGGCCAGGATGATGCTTAAGGAACCTTCCGCGTCTACCACCCGACGATTCAGCATTACTTCATTACCATGGCTTCTCAGTACAGTGTTAGGTTATACCCGTCACCCCTTCTAATAGCTATTCAATCTTACTTCCAAAAGCCAGGTCCCCCTGGTGTCAGAGAGTGTGCTTCTTGTTTTTAGTGCATGGTGGAGAATTCAGTGGTGGGGAACAGATGAGGATCGATGCCCCTGTTATGCCACAGCTGGGAAGCAATTTCAACCTGCACAACCCTGTGCAGAGGGGCACACTTTGCTCCAGGGCTGGGATTGTTTGAGATTGGAAGGGAATGACCACTGGTAGGACAATCCCAACACAAGAGCTTTGTGTTTGGGGATGTTTTTGCCGGGATGTCACTCTCCTCTAATGAGTATGTGACCTGAAAAAAAAAAATGTGTATCTCCTGATCTGCTAGCATTTGGAGGCTCCCTTCCTGTTCAGCAAAGTACAGAAATGGGCCCTATAAAATCATGAAAAAGTAGAAAATCTCCCCTTTGCACTCTATCCCTAGATTTTCACTGAAACTGAGATTCATGGGCAGTATCTGGAGTCTTTGCCCCGACCCCCAGAGCCCCTCAGAGTGTACAGAAATTTATAAAGAGCTAACCATCCCCCCCAATCATACAGAGGGGAAGTAAAAAGAAGGAAAGAAAATTGGTTTGGGTAAGAGTACTGTGAATATTCTACTCGAATAAATCTTATTAGATAAGAATGTAGCAAAAGAGACAGCTAGAGGCAAGAAAAATAGGACGACTCTATAGCAATATTAAAGGATTGAAATGTTGCACGTGTCTTCAGTTGAAGGTAAGTTTGAAGGTTTTAATGCAAAAGGTTTCATTGACAAAGTAGGGTTGCAAAGAGCTGTTGCCTCCTTGGACAAAGCTGTGAGTCATCCAAAAGTCTAGAGAAAGAAGAACACACAGAAAATTCCCTGAAGTGACCATGTCCTCCTCACCACCACAAATCCCTCTGATATGTTGTTTCCTAAATTGCCCAAAGGGTCCCCATTAATACCTTGTTGAGAAATGAGCTGCAAGAATAAACAAGCCCTTAGAAAAGTCAGCCTATTTGAGAGAGAAAGATGGAACGCAATCTCTTAGTGAAAGCAATTTCAAAACTGAACACTTCCAAATTGTACCATTCATTCCCTCAATAAAAACTTGAGGAGATGGGGTACCTGGGTGGCTCAGGTGGTTAAGCATCTGACTTTTGGTTTCAGCTCAGGTCATGATCTCAGGGTGGTGAGATGGAGCCCCCTGAGTCAGGCTCCACGCTCAGCATGGAGTCTGCTTGTCCTTCTCCCTCCCCCGCTTGCTCTCTCTCTCCTCTCTCTCTCAAATAAATAAATAAATAAATAAAATCTTTAAAAAAAAACTTGAGGAGACAACAATAATAATGAATGTAAAATTCCCATCTTTAACTAGATTTTCAAGTCTATGTCTGACTGAGGGAACAGAAAGCTGGAATACTGGCTTTTCTTACAAGTTGACTGTGGGCAAGGACATTAACCTCTCCAAATCTCAGTATCCTCCTCTGTAAAATGAAAATAGTAGCATATTTTTAATAGGCTGATGTAGGACTGAAGCTAGATACTATACATAAATACCTGGAACAGTGAGAATTATTATTATCATTACCATCATTATTTCCCTGGCACACCCTATGTCCTGTTAGCTACCTCCCAATTGTGTACAGATAGTTCTACTTTGATGCAGATTTCAAGCACACGGGTAACTATATTACCTCAAGAGTAAATCCTCTTCTTTTCTTACCGGTTTCAACACTGCAAAATCATAGGAACAGGAACTGCCATACTTAGACCAAACTATGGCCCATCCATTCAAGTAGTCCATCACCAACATAGACACTATTAGTAACAAATTGTTAGTAACAATGGTAATTCTTACCATTTATTGAGCCCTTAGTACATGCAAGGCTTGCTAAGGACTATTTATGGATTGTTTCATTTAATTCTTACCAAAACCCCTATGAAGTTGGTTATTTTTATCCACATTTTCCAGATGAAGGATGGGGATACAGTGAGAAGTTGTTTGAGAAAAATGCATTATCTTGCCCAAAGTTTACACAAGCAGTACCTCTTATGAGAAAGTTTTATGCTTTAAAAAAATATTGAAGGTCTAGTTCTCTTCTGAAAAATCATAGCACTTTAGAAATTTAGGGAAGGATGGAATTTGGGGGTTAGTACAAGATTTGAGAAAGTAGGGACCTGACATGTTTTATCCACTTAAACAGTAAAATCTCTGGTTTTGGAGCCCTGGATATACATGCTTCAAAGTTCCTCAAAATGATTTTGATGATTTTTGGAAACCATCACTTATCCTAAATCCTACTTATAGTTCTAACATACATGAATTTTTTACATTCTTTCTTGAACAATTTGTATTTCATTCAAGGGCTTCTTCATAGAATCCTGAATCCCCCGAATTAATTATTAGACAACTGAAGTTATAAATAATTTAAAAAATTTGTTTGAAATTTATTTAGACTTAGTTTCAAATGGTAGCTTCTCTTTACAGTATTTCTGGCTTTATAAAGATGCTCAGATTTATTTACCCACATTATTGTCTTCATGTTCCTTTTCAGAGTTGAAATTTTAACAATCTTATTACAGAGAATTTTCTCCCAGCTCATGTCCTTAACGATTTTAGTTACTTTTCTTTGACACTTCCTTAGTTTTGTAGATTGCATACTAATGACCCCCAAGGAATCGCACCTCCCAATATCCAGGCCTGTGTTAGTTTCTTCCTATGTTGCCTCTGGATGTGGCCATGACTGGCTTTGGCCAATAGGACATCAGCAAACATGAAGACAGAGCAGTGTAGCAGAGGAAGCTTGGGCTTTGGGGTCAGCAAGACCCAGGTTTAGTTCATAGATCTGCAACATGTTAGCTGAGACAGTGAAAAAATGATTTGATTCCTCTGGTCCTCATTTGGAGAAGGAGGTTGCAGTGATAGAATGAGACTGAGGTTTGAGTCCTTGTTCTGTTATTGTGGACTTGTGCAAGTCCTTTAATTTCTCTGAATTCAGGTTCCTTATCAGTAAAATGGACATAATAATACTTATCCTGTAAGGGTTAATATTATACAATTAGCACCTCACAAGCACTAGGCACTCAAAAAATTCCAATACTTGTTGAATGATTCATTCATACTAATTTTTGTTCTATTTTTTGAAGAGAACAAAATGTTCACAAATAAATATAATCAACTAAAATTATCAATGGTTCGCTACAGAATTCATTGTATTTGTGTAGTATAGCTTGATTTAACATGTATTTCATAAATCATAGACATGTTACTTTCACTGCATAAGAAGGAGAACAGTTTTAAAAACACACAAAATAAAAATTTCCCATTTCCTGCTACCTTAAATTAATAATCATTAATACTTTGGTGCCTAGATATTCAGGTGGTTTTCTGAAAACCTGGAAGTGTACTGTTTAATAATTTGCCTTTTTTCAGTTAAGAACATAGGGTGAACAACTTTACATTTCTATAAATACATTCCCAAGACTGCCTCATTAATGGCTGTAGCATATTCCATTGCATGGATGTATTATCATTTACTTAACCAATCCTAGTGTTCACGTTAAAAAGTAGCTGCCTTTTGTTTATTTGCCATATACAAATCCAGTCAATCATCAGACTTCAACAGAAAAAGGTTTCATATTGACTTTAATAAACATTTTTAGTTTATAGATGTCATACTGGAAACTAAAATTATGGACCCAGTCATTAAATATACATTTGGCTTGTATCTTACCAGGATCCATGTCCCTGGCTGGGAATGTTTGTTGACTAGAAGAGTATATCAATGCACTTACACTAATAGCCCTCCTAATGCTCTGGAAAACAAATAACCTAGCTTTATCCCAGAGAGAGGCACTGCTGGGATCGTGAAAAACTAAGTCTGTTTTTTCCCCTTCCTATGGACCTGTAGAAAAACATATTTTCCAAAGCCAGTTTATAGCTTGGAGGCAAGTAGAGTTGGATGGAAAGGGAGAGATGCTCGTATACTGAAGCAACTTGATCCAAGCCAAGAGAAAGTTGGAGGAAATGCTACTTGGCCTTCTGGACAACCCCTGCCTTGAGAAAAAAGCAAGTGACCTTCAGAGCCAACCTGATGAGGAGCATCTGTTTTTATAATAAACCTCTTCTTCAAGGCTGACTAAATCATGAGGGCTCCTTAACAATTCTTTAGAGAGAAAACCGAAAAGAAGGGGGCAGTATAATACAATAAAGAGCTCTCAGAAGTGTATAGAACTGAGACTGAGAGCCACAGCACCAACAACACGCCAGACACTCACTTACTTGCTGTGGATCTGGCACGATGCTTACTGCTTCACACACATCTATTTCTATGTTGGTTCTCACAACAACCTAGGAAGTAAGGACTAATATTATTATTATTTTTTAGAAAAAGAAACTGAAGCTCAAAAAGGTTAGTGGCTTGCCTTAGGTGTCATAGGGGAGAGAGCTGGAAGTCTGGTGCCTGAATCGATGTGCATACTCTCTACTGTCCTGACTCTCCAAAGCATGAACCATTCTTCTCCAAGATATGGCTTCCATTTCACTGCACCTTGCTGCCTGGTTTGGATTGCTATATATTTCAACCTCACCCTTTCCTAGAGACATGGCGAATGTTGTCCAAAATTGCCTATGTATGCTAAACAAATACCAGATGCCTATTTGTTCTAGCATATCCCAAAATTGGTTCAAATTGTTCCTCTAGGGAGATCTTTGGTTCCTGGAGATCAGTATCTTTATTTGAAGGAAGATTTAACGATAATAATGTGATGGCAAATCCTGTCCTGCATAACGAGCATGTATTCATCCATTCATTCATTTGGAAGATATTTATTGCAGTATATTTTAGTGATCAAGAGTGCAGGCTCCAAACCACACTGCTCGAGTTGCAATATTGGTGTTACCATTCTCTAATTGGGTGATCTTATATAGTTGGCAGTGTCTACACACACAAGGGGACAATTATATGAAGGCCTCAAGTCAATTGCCTAATCTGAATTATTCAATCATTTATCTATCAGTGGTTGTTGTTTGTTCTTTTTGCAGAATGTTTTATGACTCAATGCTCTATTGCGTTCTGAAGTTACAGACCATACCTCCACAAATTCCATATGTCTAGTTGCCTCACTTCATGTCTCTAGTTGCCTCAGGGTAGCCTTAGTCCTTTACTTGAAGTCCCTCCTGTCTTTTGTGTTGAGACTGCATGAGGATAAATGTGAAGTTATGAGTATGTGAAATGATGATCATCAAGATTGGAAACAGAGAGAATCTAGAACAGAACGCTGTTCACTTTATCCATTTACCTTGTGAAAACTGATGTCACCAGCCCTTTCAACAATTCAGAACTTCTGCAGGGAGAGTAATGTTACTAGGAAGAACTGGTCTGCCATGCATAGAGCCCAGATGCTCCAGGTGGGTATGAGATTTCTCCTCGCGGGATTTCCTCGCTTATCAGACACCAAGTTGAAGGGACCTTTGTAGACCTACTGGAACCCCCATCCATTAATCATGGTTTCCATAACCACGAAAACATAATTAACATGTAGAGACACTTGTTTTATATTTTCTGTATGAGGGGACTATACATGTAGATGAACTCTGTCCAACAGAAATAAAATGGGAGCCACATATGGTGATTTAAAATTTTCTAATAACCATGTCGAAAAAAAGTAAGAAGAAACAGGTAAAATTCACTTTAATATTATGGTTTATTTAACTCCATATATCCCCAATATTATCATTTCATTATGTAATCAATATAAAAATTACTAATGTGGCATTTTACATTTTTTTATAAAAAGTCTCGATTCTGAGTAGCCATCTTTCAGGTGGCTAGCCACATGTGGCTAATGGCTACCTTGTTGGGCAGTACAACACTGGATCTTCAGAACGGGGGTGCAAGTTATTAAGAGTAAAGTTAAAATACTTTATGAAGACAGACCAATTTCATTTGACTCAAAATTGATTAGTTTCCACTGAAAGACCTTGAGTCTACACTTACACTAAAGATAAAAGTCCCATGTAAACAAAAATCTACCCTCAGTTGATGGAGCCAAACTATAATGATGTTTTTTTCACAGGTCAAAGGTCAAGGATATTTCCATAGATCACAAAACTACTCAAGATTTTTGTACTGTAATTAACAAATGCTCCATAAAAAGTTAAAAGTGAGTAACAAGGATTGGTGGTAGAATAGTTATGTTCAAGTCTGCTTGCTCCTTTTATGAAAATAATTTGCCAAGCAAAAACCTTTATTATGAATATCTATTAATTGTACAATTCTATTTATAGAAACTTATCCCAAGGGAAAAATTTAAGATGTATAAAATTATTTGTCTACATGGAAGTTTACTTCATCACTGTGTATAAGAAAATAAAATTATAAACAACATAAATGTCCAACAGTTTGAGATTGGTTATATAAACTATGATATAATAGGGTATTATTCAAATATTTAAAATTATTTTGTAAGTAATACTGACTACAGAGATATTTTTATATTTTGGTAATAGAATAGGTTATTTTGTAAATAATTACTATTTTTAAAAAGTATATATATGTACATATGCATAAAAAACTGAAAGAATATTCACTGTGATATTAATGGCTGTGTATGGCAGAATTACAACTAGTTTTTCTTTTTTGCATATTTGCATTTTCTAATTTTTCTGCAACAAATACCTATTCTCTGGTAAAATCATAATTTTTAAACACAAAAATGTACATTTAGTTATTGAATATCTTTATAAAAACTTGATCTTCCTTGGCCTGAGAAACCCAAATGTACAATTTATCAAGAGGGAAACTAGCACAGAATTTAGAGGAAATGACTACAAAATACTAGAAAGTCAGTCATTTGAAGTGCTCTCCTTAGATTCAAGGATGTTGGGAATCCACACCCACAAGTCAGAGGAAGTTTACAATAACAAATCTAGTGTGGGGGAAAAAAATCTTTTCATGGGACCTCACTTAATTTCAATCAACTACACCGAAGAAGTTAAAGGAAGATCGAGATTTTCATAATTTTAGCCAGCTATCTTGGATTCTAAGGCAAGAAGAAACAAGATTTTCTAATGTTATTTGGTAACATTGCTGACTACAGATCCTAATGGCCAAACTTATTGCTGTCTACAACATATATGTTTCCTTAATGTACAAAGTTACAGGGGTCTCTTCTAAAAAACTCATCTTAATTTGATGGACAGTTTGTGTGTTTGTGAGTTTTCCCCTTATTTTCTCTAACAAACCAAATCCCAAAGAACAAGATCCACATTTACCTTAAATGTGAAATAAAAGCAATAATCTGTTGATATTGATAATCTATCAAATCACCAAAAAGAGAAGTTCTACATCTACAGACAGAAGAAAATCACCATTAAGATTCTAAACACCCTTGCATCATTCATTGCACTGGATATTATTCACTGAATACTTTTATCTTTCCAAGATAAAAGAAGTGGATGCAGGCTTATTGACAGCTACATCAAAAGTGAAGGAAGGTATTGACAATTTCTCCTCCAGTTAAACATGCAAGTATTATAATGACCCAATGATGCCACTCTTAGATATTTACTCAATAGTAGTAAGAGCATATATTCAAAAAAGAATTATAAAAGAACATTTATAGCTTTAGTAATAGTAGTAACTAACTAGAAACAACCCAAACCTCCATCAACAGGTGAATGGATAGTCACACAATGAAATACTACAGCAGTAAAAAGCAACAAACTGTCAATATGCACAAAAACTTGAATAAATCTCAAAAATAATGTGATAAGCAAGAGAAGCTATATGGTTAAATCTACGTAATGTTGTAAAACAAGCAAAACTAAGTTGTGGAGAGAGAATTCAAAATAGTTCAGCAGCAGTGGGAAGTGGATTAGAAAGAATGCCTGGGGAAGTCTTCTGGAAAATTGCTTGATTGAGATGGTGGTGGTGTGGGTGTACGCTTTTGCCAAAGCTCATTGAAGTGAGCACAAAAAGCCACGGCATATACAGAAAATAAAATGCATAGACAAAAAATAAAATTCAAAATTAAACAAAAACTTTTAAAAAGAGTAAAGCTAAAGTGCTCACTTCTATTCAGGCTGGAGTTACTCCATGTTCTTGTGCAACAGCATTCTGTCTCTTTAATCTATTTTACAGATATTTTAACTCCCCCCCCCCTCGCCCAAGGCATGCTGAGGATGAACAAAGAATGGTCTCTTGATGACCGTTTTCACTAAACAGCTAATATTAACTGAAAATCTGGATGGGGATTTGCAGTCCACTCACACTTCTCCATCATTTCTATAATAGTTTTTTTTTGCAGGTATTCAATGATGACAAATATTTTTCAAAGGGTAAACAATTAGTATATAAGATTCAGCACATTAAGCAGACTTCATGGTCTCTTTATTCATCTCGAACTGGACAATTTCTGAAAATTTTGAATCAATGGAGTTTCTGGTTACTTTCCAATGACATTTAACAGTTAGACTTAAAAATACAGAAGAAAGCATTATAAGTTTTATCCAAAATGATTATGGCCATCATTTGAATAAAATACAGATTTTGCAAGCTGTAAAGCATATCATTACTACACAGTGGCCTATGTAAGGTTTGGTTCACAAACTACAGAGCTTGAACCAAGTCATTAAATCTATCTAAAAGGGCCTCATTTGAGAAGCAATAAAATTTTTAATCATTTTATTATTAAAAGAGTGTTTAATATGTAGCTAATTAAATGCCAAAGGCAGGTTATCTGAGTTTAACCTTCAAAAAGAAAATGATGTATCAAAGTCTGCCTCTGGCATCATGGGATAGAAATGTCATCCTCATAATCATTGCATGACAACTGGCTGGTGGCCTTTTCTGGAGCTATAGTTAAATTACCTGATTAAATTAATAGCCATTTAGATGTTTTAGGAACTGCACAGACCTATACTAAATGAAAATTAGGTCCATTACATTTTCTGAGTGGGCTAGATAGACCCTAAAATAAAACACGTATGCCATTGCCCACATTACTTAGATTAAGCAATTAAAAGCTCTTTCTAAAAAGCGACTAATTCCCTATAATGTACAGACAACTGGATTTACACTAATGACCAGAGGTAAGATGTTTTCTTCTTATTTCTCCCTATCCTTGGACCTGGACCAATTCTCTGTGTTTGTTTATCCTAAAATAAAAGATTAAAACTTCAACATATCACCTAAATATGTACCTAGATAAAACTATTTGTTGAAAACAATGAATAGTGATTCTAGGAAAGTAAAACAGTAAATCAGAAAGTAGAGTAGAAAATCATCCTAATTGGGAATTCACCAAACCATCACTGGAATCTTCCTAGGAAACACCTTTGAAACTTGTCAGTCTCAACTATTGGGAATGAATACAAAAAGGAACTCATGCATTCTTCCTTTCATATGAAATCCAGATGATCACATAAATATATTAGAAAAATGCAAACAGTATATTATATTATTAACTTATTTAGAACGCAAACTACTATTTGGTTCATATTTCTCCAGGGGCAGATGAATATAGATTTAGTGTAAGTTTTAAGAACAGAAGGTTTGGTCACTGCTATGTCCCAAGTACCTAGAAGAGTGTCTAATACATAGTAAGTATTCAACAAACACTTGTTGAATTGAAGACAAGCCTGAAATTTTTTCTCAGCTTTAATTAATAACATTTATTTAAAAGCCATACTGAAATGTTAAAATCCTGTATTTTTACAGCATGTTATAAAATTCAATATTCGGCAAGGAATTTTTAGTCCAGTGCCATTTTGTATATAACTATGTAATAAATGAACTGCCTGCTATCAGTGTGGAGCCTTCCTTTATTGATAATTAAGATTCTGCTTAACTTCGTTTCATCTTTCATTTCATACTTAACAAGGATATAAAGTTGTATCTTATTCATGAACATTCAGGGGTTCAAGATAAAGACACACTCTTAAGAGTACTTATTCTCAGAATCCTCCCTGTGGCCCCAAAACTTAGATCTACTCTAAGATCTGGTACTATTTACAGATTAAATTCCATCTATGACATGTCCATGATGTTTCTAACATTAAACAGAAAGAACCAGGGCAGCATTGATAAGAATGTGTAAACAAACCACTCTTTGGAAATCCACAATACTTATGACATACCCTGGTTGAATGTGTGTCAATCTTTATTCATTGAATCAACATTTACTGGGAGTTTATGGTATGTCTGCATTGCATTAGACTCTATAGAAATACAAAGATGAATAAGACAATCACTGTCTTCACTCTAGTACAAATAAATAACCAACATTAATTATGAGAGAATATACATGAGCAATATTAGAAATGTGTACAAAACACAGTGGCAGAAATGATGAATTGAATTGTCTTATGGAGGCAAGTTGGGGAGGAAGTTATAAAAGAGAAGATTTTCAGAATTGTCATAGGACAAAATAATCAAGAAAGAAGGTTTTACATGATGATCTCAAATCTAAAAAAAACATTAAAAATGATGAGTAAGAAACGAGATGAAATTTAATACAGATCCTTCTTAGAACATGTCAGAATCTAATTTAATGGATTGAGTTTTTTAGAAAGTTGTTTGCTGGCACATCAAGAAATATTCCAATTGTAATGCGTTCCAAGCACTTTGTGATTTTTCAAAGTTACCATGGAAAAAATTCCTACAGAGGAACATCACGAGACAATTTCACAACAGAGAAGACAGAGGAATGTTATTATGTTTATAGGAATGCACAAAAATAAAAATTTAAGACTTTCACAAGCCCATGGGCTTCAGAATACATTTTATTGATAGCATGCAATCAATAGGAGGAGACTCAAAGTTTGTGAGGATCTCAGTTCGTGGTAATATAAAGAGGAAAAAGGGAATGAAATATCCAGGTAACAGAGCTCCAAAACAGAACAGATTGGAAAATCAACCTCAGCAAAATATTTTAAATTTTATTTTCAGCTTATGCCTTTCTTGTCCCAGTTGTCTCGCATATCAAGAGGTTTTCTGTTTGACATACAATAATATTGACAGAAAATTCCTTTATGCATTCATAGAGGTCTGTTTCAGCCTAGAACCATTTTGAATGTCACTGGAGCTACTGAGAATAGCCTTTAAGATGTGTAATTGATTATGTACCTCTCCAAGGAAATCTTGGAGTTAATTCATTATAAGGCTAGAGAAATATTTAGTCTTTCACCCCCCCCCCCCACACACACATTGTTTCTGTTTTACATAAGATCTAGTATTGAAACATTGCAGGTAATAGTAATAACCATTACTTCCTTTCCACCTGCTATGTGCTCTGCACACACTGGAGTTTCCCACCCTCCACACTGTCGAAACACTGTTGACACTTAGGCCAGATAATTGTTTTATGTATTATAGGGTGTCTAGCAGCATCCTTGACCTGTACTCACTTGATACTATTAACACCTCTTCTCTAGTTGTATAAACCAAAAATGGCACTAACCTTGCCAAATGTCGCTTCGTGGAAGGGGCTTCAAAACCTATATATTCTCATAATAATCCTGCATGGTAGGCATTATTATGCCTATTTTAAAAATGAGTTAAGATCTATAGAAGGATATATTCCTGGGTCTTTTAACCACAACCTTTATTCTGCTCCCTAGACTATTTATCTCCACTTTTAAAGACTTTGTTCTCTGAATTCTCTAAAAGATTTAACATTCATTCCAGAAGCATCCTTGTGATATAACTCTAGAATTGTAGTAGATCATACAACCACACTGAGTATGTGACGGACAGTGGGTCAAGATTTTCTTCGGGAGTTGCTCTGCCCTACTGAGCCTGCTCCTAATCTACTGTTCTATTCTGTTCCAGCCTCATGATTATGTTTGGATGGCAAGCAAAGACATCAAAATTTTTGGGTGTCTTTGATTGTTGGCCGATTTTCAGGAGAAAGAGTGTTTTGGGTGTGTTATATGAGGGAGAGAGGAGGAATTCAAATAAATCTTTATAGTTTATAAAAACATTGGTTTATGTTCAGATTTAAGAGTAAGCTTATAATTGTGAATGAGTTTGCGTATTTGTGAATCTGTCAAAAGATTTAGGGATTCTCAATAATTTAACAAATGGATTGACATGGGAAATCATGAAAGAATTGTGTTATCTCTTTTTCCTTTCATGGTCTGCTTCAGGAATTACTTCATATCATGCTCTAAATTGCCTTTGGAAAGTCCTGGCTGCCTGCCTAATAGAAGAGTTTCTTCCCTCAATTCACCAAAGGCAACTGTTGGTTTTAAATCATACACTTTTTAACCTGATTCCCTAGCACAGGAATTAAGGCCCAAAAATGTCTGTTGAATAAATGAATAAATAAGAAAATGGAACTCATGTCAGATGAATAAGTAATTGGCATATTCTTAAATTCTGGCTACAAATAAAAGATGTTTCACTGAATTTAGTTGCAATGATTCATCTGTAGAATGGAATAGAGTATTAAAGATGGTCATTTCTTCAGTTTCTAAAACTACAGCTCCCTCCTCCCCCCATCACTCCCAATTTACGTGGGGGGAGAGGGGAGGAAGAAGATAGTATCGATTCTTTTTATTTTTATTTAATTTTTTTAAAAGATTATTTATTTATTTATTTGACAGAGAGAGAGTGCAAGCACAAGCAGGGGGAGTTGTTTACTGGCAAGTCAGAATTATCAGAATGAATACAAATTATCAGAATGAATAGTAGACTAAATAGAAAAAATCAGTTATTTGATATGATTTTACAATCATGCTATTTGCACAACAAATAAAACTTCACTTGACAACTGGTTGTGTTGACCAAGAATTTTGAATTTTTTGTAGTTATGAAATGGTACCATTAGTGTTAGTATTTAACTTACTGGCATTCTTCTTCTTTCTACAAGTATATTATGATTTTAAAATTATAGAATGCCGTATTTTGGGAACTGAAAGTAATCCAGTATTATCCATTCCAAACCATATCCCCCCTTAAAAAAAAAAACAAAAAAACAGTTGAAGAAACAAGCAATGAGACCAAGTGAAACAGTTAGGTTACACCTGGCCCTGCCTTCCTTTTTCAACTAAATAGAAATTTCATTGAAATTTTAAAGTTTTAATTTGTGAAATGCTTTTTATTCTGATGCTTTGGCTCCAGGGAGCCCTCCTAACAAAGAACTGCTAGCAAAATTCTTCTTCTAAATATGTTGTTCAGATGACATAAGTTGAGATTTCTGCCAATTAAGGCAGGAGACCTTGGGTTAGCTTCTTAGCCATCCTTTGCCTCAGTTTACTCTCCTAGCAAACAAGTGTCTCAGCTACGATCCTCTGAAATTCTTTCTAGTATGACTTCTCTAATTTCAGCTCCTATTAGGTTTTCCTTCTACAAAAAGCTGGCTTCTTTCTTTAACCTCAAGATGAGTAAGGGTTAAAATCTGTTTTAAGTATTTATGTTGGGAGGGGATTTTTTGTCCATTGAATTGCTATTCAATTTTCTGAAAGTTTCTATGAATACCTCTCTTTAAAAATAACTTTTGAGGTGGAAAGTTCGAATTCATAATGAACAACAGGAATGAAAGAATTTCACCGCCTAAAAGGAGCAGATCATGACCATCATAAGAGACACACTGGTAATAAATTTCCCAGGGAAGACATCACCAACAGCAAATATTTATTGGGCACCGACTCTGCGACCAGTTCTTGTTTCCTTTTACTTGACCTCTTTAGTGATCACGTCTGCATCTGGACTTTGAATTACCATCTGTAATCCTTATTTCATCACACAAAATCTCTCTTCCAAGACCTAGAGCTACACCGACAATTGTGTGTTGGAAGTTATTTCCACACGCTTGTCCTACTGGCACCTCAAATACAGAAAGTCCCAGACTCTCCTTTCTGTCCACCTTCTAACTGCAATCTCTTCCAACACTTCCCACCCATGTGGAGAGCGCCTTCAGTCTTCTCATTCAATACACCTGGAAGACCCTGAGGGCAGATGAAAGACAACGGGATTCAAAAAGAAGAGGTGAACACAGAAGATGGAGAAACAGAAGGTAAGAAAACAAGCAAAAGATTGTTACAACTGACCAGGCATGAGAGAAATGGGAAATGGGCATGACCATGCTGTGAATGAATGAATGAATGAATGTGTGTGTGTGTGTGTGTGTGTAATTTGTGTGGGGGGTTTATCAAGAAAAATAATAGGGCAAAGAAGAGACATTGAAAGGAATAACATTGACCCAGTAACTCTTAACTCATTTAAAACACATAGTATCATTTTTTATTTATTTTTTGTTAACAAGCTCATAGAAAGAGCATGCTCACTTTTGTTAAAAGCATGGAGGGAATGCAAAATCTGAAAACTGCAACCATTTTCAAACAAATTGTGACTTGGCTCAATGTGGTTTGGACCAAGGAAAGACAATGAGACATCTGCTGTTTCAGTGTGCACTCCGCTCTGAGCCTTGCTTTGGAAAAGTTTAGCAAACTTATTCTTCAGTTTGTGGCTCATGAGAATGTCATTTAAAGGCTTGGCCCATCATACTCAGTTCCTTTTCCTATATCAAAACATGTGGTGACACATCCAAAGAGGGAATGTCAACACATGGATAATTTTCTAGAGAATTAAATATATTTCTGCACCGATCAGCATACATGAATTTTAAATTGAATTTTATACTTAGCTATCAAAATATGTCAGAAATATAAATTCCCTTTTGAAACTGGGCTCCTATTGCTTTGAAAATAAAATTTTAAGATGTTAATGCAGAAGAAAGATAAGGTTCTCAGAAGAGTGTCTTGTTCAGGATCATAATAACATAGTTAAGAAACATCTGTCACAATACCTTAAATCTTCTTATGTGATAAATAAATTCTGAGATCTTCCAACATAATCTCCCAAATATCATATTCCACAGAAAGTCAGCAGTGGTGTGACTCAACTTCAGTACTCCTGACCCAACTTCTCTCCATCTTTTCGTCTTCCCAAATGAGGTTTCCCAGACCTGGTAAAATCACCGAAACGTGTCCTGCCCTGGTGTCTACCATATAAAATAACTGTTCAAATTAAGAAGAGTTCTGTGTCTACAGCAATCTCAGAGATTGCTTATCGGTTTTATCCCATCAGGAAAAACAATAGAAGAAATACAGTACACTAATCTGATTTTAGTTCCTTTGTTTTACTTTTAGAGGAAAAAATGAGTATAGAAATACATGTTCTTTCTGTGATTTTTCTCCCAGGCATTTCCCTTTGTATTTCTCAGGCAAGGTTGGCTGCCTTCTGAATGGGAGGATGAGGCTCCATGGCCTTTTTCACCCACCCGTTATGCAGAGTCAGATTTCCACCATTTAGAATTTAGTGCATCTTTGGTGAAGCCTGACAGGTACACGGAGGGTCGGTGGAGGAGGTTGGAGGAAGGTAAGAAGGCTCAGAAAGCAACCGCATAATTTACAATCCTCATGCCCATAAAAGCACAGCAAGCAGTAAGGTCGAGCGTGCTGTCACTGGGGCACCAGCCAGGCCTCCAAAAGTGACAGGATCTCATTTCATTACCCCAAGACCTGCATGGCAGCGCCCAAACATCCCACTCTAGGACCCTAGTTCATCCTCTGTGACAGAACGGGAAAACAACAGCACAGCTCTGCAGTTTCCCTTCCCAGTCACCGGGAGGCCACATGCAAACCACAGAGCTAGCATTGCCTGGTGGCCAACATTCTTTCGGAAAACAGCCATGACGAGTTAGAATATCCAGAACTTAGGATCAGATGCTGGTTCTGGGACCTCACAGCTGTGACTTCAAGGCTGCATCACTGTCAGGGGCATGGGCTCTGGGTTCAAATGCTGCCCTCTGTGAGCTGCCCATGTCTAATTTCAGCTTCCTTAACTATAAAATGGTGATTGGAATAGAGCCAAACACTTAGGGATGTTAAGAGAAATGAAAAAAACTCATCCATGAAAAATGCATCATACAGGGTGTGGCTGTAAGAAGCAGGCACTAAATACTGGCCTTTAGGATTATGACAGATGCTTTGCCATTGTGCTTTTGATATGTCCACTTAATTTCTTTAGGTCAAGCTATATCTTTTTTTTTTTTTTTTTGGTTGTTAATCTCCTCAATTCTTCAAAGAGATTCTCCTCAATTTCTAGAGATCAGCCTGATCGACCTGGCAAGTCACAACAATTAAAAACTCACATCTTGACCACACCATCGCAATTATCAGAATAACTGAGAAAATAGTTACAAGTGTGTTCTGAAAAGGGGAGATTCCCAAAATGTTCCTAGCGTGCTCCACACAGTCTGCCATCATTGCTTATAATCAGTTTTTACCCCGCTCACCTCAGGACAGCGTAAAATCACAATAAAGCTACAACTAGAGGAAAATAACCTCATGTGCCGTTTTGCCACCTATAAAACACAATATCACAGCAGATCGCAAATAGTATTTCACAGTAAGGAGTTCCATGAACATTAACGAATGCTGCCCAAAGATTCTGACCGAAACTCTTCACTCAGCCTGGGCTTTGTATCAGTGATTCCTTTCATTACTGGACAGGGAAATAAAGAAGGTAGCCATCAAGGTTCACTCTTTACTTTTTAGATTTGAGAAGAAAATGATCCACAGGGATATTTTTGATCTACAGTGAAATGTAATACTCTGTTCAGAAGATGACATAAGTATCACTATCTTGGGGGGGGGCAGGTGGGGACAGAGGGGACCCTGCATATTTTTTCCTTGTTTCCTCTCTCATCAACTGGCAACATGACAGTGTTAGCAACAAACCTTCTATTCAGTGTATAAAAATCCAGCACTTAGGCATTTTTGAGTGATAATTCAATAGGATTAAATTACACTCATGTGACAGCTCAACCTCACTAATGAGGTACTTTTCAGTAAACTGTTGACAGAGCTGTCTGGAAGGTTTCTTTAATTTACCAACATGTAAGAACATGGGAAAAGCATTAGTCAAGTAGATGAAGATGAATAAGTAGTGAGGTCTAGGGGTATTTTACATTAATATCTGACAACCTGAAAGGGTTTTTGTCACCTGCTCTATTTAGCCCAAGGCAACAACAAAATAACTGGTACCTGTTAGTGTGAATGACTTACCAAAGCAATGAAAGGAATTATCTTAAAGAAGGCTGAGTGGAAAATATGTCAGAGAAATTTCTTCTCCTTCCAGTTAACAGGAAGTGTGCTCCTTGCAAAGTAGGTGATAGTTGCAATAAAGTTAAAAGAATGTTTCAAATCTTTTCAGACAGCTACACCTACACTTTCATTTTTCAAATTCTTTGAGTTTGTCCTTACAGATAAAGCCATCTGTCTGCATATATTTCTAGCTATGTATTGATTGGGAATAATGTAAGGTTATTCTTGCCCAACTAAGTAATTCATCCCAAGCCAAGGAAAGAAAGAAAATATAGGAAACATGGAAGAATAAGAATGAGACAAGGAAATCTGCTCATCAAACCCTCAAATGTTTGTAGAAAAGCTTTTCTAGCTCGGATTACACTGGCCCATAAGAAGAGGGCCATGTAATCATTTGCATCCTGTGAAAAATATTCTGAAACTATTGGTTCTCTATTGTTTGGCAAACAATATGGCAGAAGAGAAAAAAGCGGATTAACCTCAACTACATGGATGAACATAGTAACCGGTAGGGGGCGCTACAGAATCCAAAATAGTTTTGGGGCTCCAAGATCTACCTGTTAGAATAGTTATTCTAGGGTTAATAATCGTACTAAAAATCTTAATTTACAGATGTGTTCTCAGGATAAGGTGCAGCCACAAAGGAAAGGTGGGCACAAAGATGGAAATACTATCTGACTGCATTTATTGGTCAGAACTCTCTCTAAACAATTGAGCATTTTAGGATTAAGAGAAAAAAATTAAGCCAGTAGTGACACCTTGAACTCTCGAGTATCACACCTATTAGAGGAGATTGTGAGTTTAGCTAATCCAAGCCATCAGCCAATCCAGAAAGCACACCTATTTCGCTTTGAAAGCAGAATAAACTTTGTAGCATTTCCTCGTAGCAAGTTATGTATCTCATTTCACCTTGATATGGCTATTGTTCTAATGATTTAGCATTCCCAGAATACACAGTGAGATGTTGGAGGTCCCTAGGAGACAGGCTAAGAGAGAGAAGATGGAAAGATTTAAAGATTAGAAACCCCACTTCTACAGTTTTAGCTGTGCCAGCTTGAGAAGTAACAAAGGTAAGGAAATCAGTGTTATCGTCAACATGCACACACGTTAAGTTTCAAACTGGACCTTGGAGTAAGAGAGAAATTCTGCTGACAGAAAAGCTCTAGGAGGTCTGAAAACACTGATAAGCTGTTTGCCAAACAGAAGGGAAGTATCACAGGAAGGATAGTGCACCAACGGATAAGACTTCTTTTGCTGGTCTCAGATGCTATCCCTTACTCTGAGCATTATTTTCAGTATCAATAATGATCATAATGACCATAATTACTAACATTTGCCCCATGCTCTGTTATTCACAAAGACCTTTCATCTCCTCATCTGTTCCTGTGAGGTAAGTAGGGTCAGGTTTTTGTTTTATTTTGGTTTTTTTTTTTTGTTTTTAGATTTATTTATTTGAGAGAGAGAGAGAGGAGGGAGGGGCAGAGGGATAGAGAGAGAGAGACTATCAAGCAGACTCTCCGCTGAGCATACAGCCTGACATGGGTCTCAATCTCACGACCTTGAAATCATGACCTGAGCTGAAATCAAGAGTCAGACGCCTAACCGACTGAGCCACCCAGGTGGCTGGTCAGTTTTTTTATATAACTCTTGACAGATGAAGAAGTTGACTTCAGCAATTACCCTTTTGGTACAAAAGCTGCCAAGTAAGACAGGAATTCAGGTCCCCTGACTCCAAATCCAAGTACTTCTTTCACTGTGCCAAACTATCCCAAAATATCAATTGTGGACCATCCAGAGACAGATTTGCAGGCTCTGATGACGGCTGATACAACCCAAATGGAAATCAAATATCCTGGAGCAGTCCTCATAGAGCAGTCCTCATAGAGAATTCTAGAGAAAGGACTTCAGCTCTCTACACCCAGGCAACTTGATTCTATCTTTCTTTTATTTTTCCCCAACTATATAAAAAATGGAGAAGGGGTAATTTCCAATGTAGCAAAGGCCATTCTTTTTGAGTTCTTTCATTTTACAGCACAATACGAAATCAAAATAAAGACAGATTAGCAACAGAGAAAGAAAATAATTTAGAATTCACACCTATAAAATATTATAGTAAAAGGTTTTAGTTAAAAACACTGACTTAAACAATAATACTTTTCTCACCCAACAATGTGTACATAGTAGTTGCTAAATCTTGGGCCATATCTACTTATAATATGGTTCTAAATAGTTTTAGGCTAAAAGGGCTATTCTGGCTGTTACTCTGACCAAGTGAGACTCAACTGTCAAATAATAGCTTAATGTAAATAGTTTTAAAATTAAAAGTAAACAACCAAATTTCATACAGCATTGATTCAGTTATCTAATCAATTATTTTGGAAAGTTTCAATAACACTAATAGCTGATCATAGCTGAGATTTTTTGACTACTTACTGTGAGCTAAAAATTGTGCACTTACAAGCATGATGTAATTTCATCCTCCCAAATGGTCAGTGTTGTTATTAGCCCCACAGAGAAGATGCAAAATGCAGACTGAAAGCCTAGGTACTTTGTCCACGTTGCACAGCTAGAAATCAGCAGAACCACCACTTGAATCCACGTCTGATTACTCCAGAGTCCAGACCCTTCACTATGCTGGCTTGACTTTACTTTGGCCAGGTCCTGTTTCTCAATTAACTTTGTAATATTTTGCTCTATTACTAATTCTGGTTATCTAACCCAAAGATAGTTTAGTTTGGAAAGACAGAATGAAGTTGAATCAACTGGGAGCAAAATGGAATATCTATTAATTAAAAAAGGCTACTTTCTTATCAATGGGGAAGGTTGGTGCCAAGCTAAGTAACCAGCGCAGAGCCAAGAATAGCACCAGAAGCTGTCCTCTTCAAATAAATTAATCCTCTAGATATACTTGAATTTGTATACCAAGATATATTACAAAGATTTTACCATTGTAATTATTATTAAATATTAAATAAAATTAAATATTAAAAATATTTAATATTTAAAATTATAATAGCAAAAGAAAAAATAGATGGAACCAAAGGAATAAATAAATTCTGACAAACACATACAATGGAGTATATACAACCATTAAAATAAATTAAATAGATTCACATGTGTTAATACGGATCAATTACTAACGTGTATTGTTAAGTAAAAAATCAAGGTGTTGACTTGTAATGTCTGGTATGTTACCAAATATTTTTTTAAAGATAGATGTACAAATTTACACAAAATATAATATCACTAGAAGGATCCGCAAGATTCTGATATTAATTGTCTCTGGAGGGGGTAACTGATTCAGAGAAAAGAGAAAGCCTGTTTTTTACTGTATAATTATTTGTATTGTTCCAATTATTTTTTATAGTATGCATGAATCACTTAAAGTATTTTAGCATTAATAAAAAATAGCAGGTGCTCAATCAATGTTTACTGACCTGAAAAATGATTAGAACACATGGGCCAGTTAATCCAGAAACACTGGTCTGAAAACTGACAAAAATTTTAAATTTGGCTCTGTCATAAACTGGCAAGGCAGAGGTTCTTTGTAACTTTGTAAGTACCTTTGTAAAGGTCCTTAATCTCTTAGCCACAATTTCATTTATGAGAAATTGGTATAACAGTATCTACTCTGTATCTATAGGTTCACGAGGATCAGATGAGATAATATACAGTACAGCATTCTCCAAAGTATAAAAATGTCATTATTATGGTTGTTGCTGCCATTGTGGTTATGTGCTGGTTATGTGCAGGCTCTGGTCCTGATCAGGAAGCCATGCAGTCAGAAAGATGAGAGCTACCCTGGGTAGTCTGACTTGCTACATCAAGGAATCAACCAAAGACTAGCCCAAACACCCACTTCTCTTAGTAACATATTCCTATTGTTTTGCAACTAGATATAAAAATATTTATGACTTCCCTTTTAGACAGAGGAAAATATTTGTTTGGAGAAATACTTGAATGATTCTTCGGAGTAGGAGCAAACCTGACAGGGACCTTGGTGAGACAGAGAGAAACAGTCTTGCTCCTTTGAAGAAGAAGTTGAAGAAGAGAGAGAGAGTGATGAAGGCTGAGACCAACAAAAGGTCAGCTCGGCAATGTGACACCACCCCATGGCGTGTCACTGAAACCACAGAATGGCGAAAGTGAGCAGAGTTTGGGGGAAGCCAGTAAAAAGGCTACGTACAACATTCACAGGTTCTCTCAAGACAACAGAGACAGGGAGAATTAGAGAAAGATTCAGAGGGAGAAGCACAAGGAAATAAAAACCCCAAGCCTCTCATGGACAGATCCAGCCCAGGTTCATCTTAGAAGACAAAGGGGAAGGGGCCCCAGCCGACTTCGGGCTGACACGCTATTTCCCCAAATAGGTACTTGGCCAGAAAAGTTCAATACGTCCTAATGTTAGACTGAGTTTACAGAACACAGCTCCAGGAGAGTCAGCCCAGAGGACTGATTATCCACAATCAGCAGCAACCTTCCTAGGTGAAGTGCAAATTGCTTTCCCTGGTGCTTGACCCTTCCAAACCATAATGATAATTGCTGCTGTGTCGCAAGCCGGGCTTATGAACAACTCAGGGGTGAGTGCCCTCCCTTCAGGAAGGTTACCGAGTTGTAGGGACCGCACACATCTGATTGGGACAAATTGCTAATTTACCTGCTAATCAGTGCGCAGTAGTAGCTATTTTGTAATATCACCAAAGGGGGAAACACCACACGTCTCACCTCAATAAAATAAAAAATAAATAAATGAAATAAAATAAAATTGACTGCTTCTATCTACTTCTGGTAAGAAATGAAATAGGCTCAATTTTAATCACACGAGCAGTAAATCAAATATCAAATTTAAAACAATGAGCTACAAAGAGCCTCCTCAAAGTCACTTAGCATTGATAAATTAGTAATGTATTATTAAATTATTCATATCTTTTTTTTTCCTTTGGACTATAATGATATACTGTACACAGCGCTGATAATTTACTTAGGCTGAGTCCATTCATTTAATTATGCTGCTAAACTTGGTAGGCCAATTGGTCATCATGAGAGTTTCCAGGCAAGCTAATCACAAATATATAGAACATGTCCCTTATTGTCCCCAGCGGCTAAGTGCTAAAATGCTATTTAGTGCTCAGAAGGTTAATGTCCTGCTTATGTAAATTGTCCAATTTAACATTCAGCAGCAGTATCATAAATTCTGGCTGCAGGATTTCATTAAACGTATGTTCAAACTAGTTGACCTTAAAGGTTAACAAGCACAAGTTAAACAGGACAATTATTTAACTCACTTCTTATCAAGAGACTGAAGCGTACTCACCATTTAATAGCTCTGCATACTTCACAATTAGAATTCTTATAAGGTCTCTGATAAAACTGCAGGTCATGAATTTTCATAAGGATGTCAGATAATAACTATTTATCTGCACTTGTTTTTCTTTCTTATAAACTTAAACTTTGATCTTAACATTCAATTAGAAATGATTCCACAGAGAAGGACTAGGTGACTCGAGCAGCTAGTGTTCGCTTTCAGTCCAGTCTGCTCAGATTTAAAACATTGTATCTGCATTATCATTCATGGAAACGGATGGAAAAGTCAGAGCCTCCCTGCGAAGTGTACAGAGCTCAAATGAGGCATTTGGCCCAACATGGAGTTACAACATCGCCTACTGTTTTGAGACATCAGACCAAACATTATTCTTTTCTTAAAAGACCCTCAAATGCCTATTAATCTACTGGAGAAATTGCATTGTCCTTAGCATTTATATTATGATGGGTTTTAATATGATAGAACAAGAAGTTAGATCATTCGAAGCATCCTTTTCCCTGAGTGTTGTTTTCTCTCCTTGCTCTCCTTGGGCATTTTGAAATACGAGCAAAGCTCTGGGACACTGCTACCTCCGGCCACGGGCTGACACTTCCGTGCACGTCCCTCTGTGGCAGGATCAGGTGATGACTTCAGGGACACATTACGCTGGTAACCACACGCCAGTATTCTCAACAGCCTACAGCCACCGTGCACCAGGAAAGGCACAGGAAACACTCTCTCCTTGCAGGTTCAACTCTTCCTACTACACACTATTTGGGAGATAAAGCGGCAGATAAGAGCAAATGGGATTTTTATTAATAAATCACGCGCTGAATCTCTGTTAGGAGCTGAAACGGAGCAAAATATGCCAAAATCGCCTATGGGTACATTTAGTGGGGGCATAATAAATAATTTTTTTAAATTTGGTAATGTTCATAAAAATATAATTAAATGTAATGCTAGGAAAGGGCCTGTTGGGTGGGTAGGTGGATAGATATTAAATAATACCTATGCTTGGCCCAGTTCTTCTCTTTGCACTTCTTATTCTCAGAGGTTACTTATTGTGAAGAGCTATTTAAAGAAATAACATAAGGAAGAAATATTTTCTAGCATGAAAAAATGTGACAGTGTTTTATACTCTCTTGTGTTGCTCTTCATCCAAACTTCATCTTGTGAATATTGGCTTCAAATCCTGCCTGAAAGGGGACATAAATAAAGTGAAATGGCTAATGGACTAAAAACACTTATGATCAGGTTTTCATAACTAACATTATTGATAGCTTCTTTCGCACATGCACTCACACATAGCGCAATATCCATTCCTAGAGTAAGATTTAGAGCCCTATTTGCAATAAAAAGGCTAGCACATGCAAATAAAGAATGCAAAAGTGAGGCCAGCAGATGGCATTCCCCCAGAGAGGGAGAGAACGCCTCCTCCCAAAGCAGAGCTGACCACAGGGAAACAGAACATTTTTCCAGATTTCAGATGTGCCTGGGCTCTTTTGCAACCCGGAATGGTCTTCAGGGGCGGAGAGTGGTTTAGTGCTTAATTTGGAAATGACCACTCCTTTCTACTTAATGGCCTTAGTATTTGAACTTGTTCAGGTAAATAGATGTTTGTGTCTGTATGTTAAAACAGTAACAAGATTGTCATGCAGGAACTGTAACACAGTACAGAAAAGGAAGGTGGAGTTATTTTCATAGAATCTGGTGCTTTCCATGTCAATGGTTAGGTGGTCTTCCTGGGTTTTTTTCCTCATTTAAGTTCTCCATTTTAGCAAAAAGAGTTGATGAACGAATTTTCCAATGCCTAGAAATTCACTTTGTATTAAAAAATGTCTTACCGATAACTCTGTTTGAAAATATTGTAGCTGTAGTTACAATGAGAAGGTGCTAACAAAGCTGAAAGGACTTTATCTGCTTCTTGCTATTTAGATACAGTTTGGGGGGTATAATTTTTTTGCTATTTTAGTTCATATTATTCCTATGTCAACAGACAAAAATTTTCCTAAAAATCTGGATTTTATTATTCTATTAAAAATGAAGTCTAGATTACATAGTAAACCATAAACTATGGCTTTATTAAATTAAATCAATTAGAAAGAGCATTTGATTTAAGGGACTGGTATAGTTACTCATGTGTACAGTTTCTATTACAGTAGAGTCCCCTCCTTCAATTATATTGAAAATATGAAAACAACAGAATCTTGGTGTACTGTCCCCCTTGGCGGGAACTGTGCATTAATATTGAAGTTTGTCAAATATTAGGTACAGCATCGGGAATGGAGTTAGTGGCACTTTTATAGCATGGTGTGGTGACAGATGGCTACCCTTGTGGGGCGTGCAGCATAATGTATAGGGTTGTTGAATCACTATGTTGCAAACCAGACACTAATGTAACATTTTGTGTCAACTATACTTTTATATATATGCCTATATATATAAATACATATAAATAGAAATATCTATATTTGAGGGGCATCTGGGTGGCTCAGTCAGTTAAGCATCTGCCTTCAGCTCAGGTCATGATCCCAGGGTCCTGGATCGAGTCCCACATCGGGCTCCTTGCTCAGTGGGGAGCCTGCTTCTCCCTCTGCCTGCCGCTCCCCCTGCTTGTGCTCTCTCTCTCTCTCTCTCTCTGACAAATACAGAAATAAAATCTTAAAAAATAAATAAATATCTGTATTTGAATTCATCATCTCTGTACTCAAAAGAATAGTGTTAAGTTCAAAGTTAGATAGCAATCAAGACCAAAACCTTTCTCCCTTCTTTAAGAACCCCATGGTCTCCAAATGGTTATTGCTGAGAGAAAAAAAAATGTTTTATACAGGGAATTGCAACAGGGACTTCAAGCAGGATAGTATCTGTGTTTAGTTGCAAGTACTTAGTTTTGTCCTTTCTTTTGTCTGAATGTGAGTGTGATAGAGAACAGAGAAAGACGTGTAAATGGGGGCGCGACATGAGTCCAGAGTTTTCAGAAATGGCAGAGTCATCGCTCAGAGCCACGCTCAGGCCTCCCTACTGGTAGCAGACACGAGCACAGAGGTCATCAACGATGCCGTTGAGGAAGCCGGGAATCCTTACACCAGTGGGGCCCTGCAGCCACATTCCCTCATTCCATCCACTCTCACCCCCGGCACCAAGAAAGGGCCGGCAGTCCAAATCACAAATCCAACCTGCTGCAGGCTAGCATCGATCCACCCAGTGTCCGTTACAGGAGAGACAGTTCAGATGTATGCCAAGTCATGCAACATCTAGGCTTGTGAGCCCCGGTTGACATCAGGAATGGCTGCCAGCTGGTAGAGAAAGATGGAAGACACACAATGGCACCAGAGAGGGGAGGAGGTCGTTGTGAGTTGACTTGTCTCTCCCAGACATGTAATGTTGAAATCCTCATCTCTGATACCTGTGAATGTGATCGTACTTGGAAATAAGGTCTTTGCAGATGTAAACACGTTAAGATGAGGACACACTAGGTTAGAGTGGGCCCTAACTCCAGTAACTGGTGTCCTTATGAAGAAAGATAGATTCTGGGACACAGAGAGACTGTCATGTATGACGGAGGCAGAGACTGGAGCGATATATCCACAAGCCAAAGATTGCTGGCACCTGCCAGAACCTAGCGGAGAGCCATGGACCACGTGTCTCCCTCAGAACGTCGTAAGGAACAAATCCTGCTGACACCTTGATTTTAGAAACTTCGCGTCTCCACTAAGATGAAAGAATAAATTCCTTGATTAGAAGAATGAGTGTGAATTTTGAAGGCAGAGAGTCATAGCTCATCAGTTTATAAGCTATGACCTTGGGGAAGGAAATTTGCTCATTCATTCCACAAATATATATTGACCACCCACTCCGTGTTGGATACTGGAGTTACAAGTCAGACATAGAAATAACCCTCAAGAAGTTTCATTGTCCTTCTCCAAAGCTCAGTTTCCTCCTCTGTTAATTTGGGGCTAATTATAACACCTAATTCATGGGGCAAAGTAAAGGAATGGGTGAGATATAATACATGTGAGGGAACGGCAAAGCCCAGTAATATTAGCTATTATTTCCACTGGATTGGAAATTCCTTAAGAATAATAACAGTTTGCAATTTACCTTTGTATAGGGATACAAAGGTATCTTGCACAATGCTCGGCACTTAGCAGATACTTAATAAATATTTATTGTATGATTATGAACACCAATACAGATCAAATTAGTCACATCCTGGCCTGTTCTTCTTCATTCAATTGGCATAGTACTTTGAATATTAAACCATACAATGGGAGAGTGTATCATAGACATCTTTGTATTCCTCTGCCCCTTACCTGACACGATCCCTGGAACATAGACAGTACTTGGTATTTATTTGAGTAAAATGTCTGTCAGTTAATAATCATTCCAAACAGAAAACTTACGGTAGGAAGAACAGCACTTAGACATGTCTGCTTCGACCCTTCCAGAGCTCACGTCCTTCCCATTGGCCAGCTGCCAACACTGAGGTTTTTAAATTCGTAGACTCTGTTCTGCCCAGGTTTTGAAATAATTCTAACCATGCTTGCTAGTCTAGAAGAGGCTGGATGAACATCAGGCAAGATTTCCATGAAAAAGGGATTTTCCCAGGAATATTTGGACAATGAGTAGGAGTTATAAGGTAAGGGAGAGTATACAAAGGGCTAAAAATGGGTGATAAGACAGCATATTTATAAAACAAATAGAAATCCAGCATGCCTGAAGCATCATAAGTAAGAGGAAGCATAGCCCAAGATGAGGATGAGAGGTAAGCAGAATATATTAGGTAGATATTCGTCAGAATATATTTATTACCCTATTTAGTAGATTTCATTAACAATCTCATTACGCCCACCCTCACACAGCATAAGCCTTTTTCCATCAGTAAAGGAAAGAACAAAAGGTATAGCTTACCTGCAACTTCTATACACTAATTAGAGAGACACTTTACGAGGTAAGGCTGAACATAATTGGGTTATTACTGAATCCCACTATAAAATAAAAAATGTACAATTTTATTCTTGTTGGTTTTCCTGTGAGACATAGATCGTCAATGGATAGTCAAAGGGTAGTGAGAATATTATTGATGGGTTTTCCAAATGTGAGATTCCAGCTCCAGGGATTCCATTAATATTCTTCATATTAAAGAACCTATTGGACAGGTGGCCATTTGGGACCTCTCCTGATCCAAAGCAATTCTAATATCTATTTTAACAGTTGTGAACCTTATTCAATGGCAAGTTCAGGATATAATATTAATGCTCAGAGGAAAACTCTTTCCTTCAGAAAGTCATCAAAGTGTTGTTAAAGCCAGCAAGCAGTGTTCCATGAACAACTTAATAAGACCATTTCAAAAAAGTCTGTGTGAAAATAAAAAACAAAACCAGTGGTACCAATTCAACCTAGAGCTATATGTGAACGTTTGGATTAAGACACCTGAATGTGGTCTCAAGTCACTGAAAGAACCACTTGCTTCATGGAGACACTCTCCACTGCAGAGGTGAAGCTAGCTGCTAAGTTCTATTACAGATCTTAACATTTTTCATCCATTTATGGATGAATGACAAGGCCCTAGTGCAATGAATTTGGTGAAGTGAAAGCCCAATATTGTCTAGTTTCCTTCTTAAGAAAATTGAATTTCATGTTTTCCACATTGATATGAGTAAGTCCATTTGAAATGACAAAATGAAAAAAGCTTGAAAGAAAAGTTAGAAAAGCAAGGAGGCAATGTGCTGTAGCTTACTTCAAAAGTATTTGTTATGATAATGGCCATTTTTTCATTTCTGGTGATAATGACTATAACTGGGTTTGATCGAACACATGACCATACCCATTTTTTTTTAAAAGAAAAGTTCTATTAATACCACAACAACTCCCCAAGGTAGTGGAGTACAAGGAACTGGAAAGTTAACATTTAATTAAAGACTGAAAAAGGCGACCTTGTTAGCCATGGGGAAGCAACAGAGCACAGAAGGAAGAACACAGAGCTAGAAGTCAGTCAAGCACATGAGTGCTGGACAGTTCCTCCTCCTGAGTGGCCTTGGGAGTATCTCAACCAACCTGAGTCTCTTTTATCGAAGGCCTTGTCAAGCATTAAAATTCTATGACTATGGTGAGCGCTGTGAATGGTGTAAGACTGTTGAATCACAGACCTGTACCTCTGAAACAAATAATACATTATATGTTAAAAAAAAAAAAAGGAAGATAGTAGGAAGGGAAAAATGAAGAGGGGGGATCAGAGGGGAGACGAACCATGAGAGACTATGGAGTCTGAGAAACAAACTGAGGGTTCTAGAGGGGAGGGTGTGGGCGGATGGGTTAGCCTGGTGATGGGTATTAAAGAGGGCACGTACTGCATGGAGCACTGGGTGTTATATGCAAACAATGAATCATGGAACACTACCTCAAAAACTAATGATGTAATGTATGGTGATTAACATAACGTAATAAAATTTGAAAAAAAAGAAAAAAAATTCTATGATTAAAAAGAAATAGAATCCCAAGATTGCCTGTTGTTTTTTTAACCCCCTATGACTTCATATGGTTGTGAGAGGCAACAGAAAAATAAACTCTTTTGCCACGAATGAACCATTTGTCTTTTGGTTGATTTGTTCCTTAATCTCTTTCTCAACTTGGGAGCTCCCTCACCTGACTCACTACATATGATGATCATTTTCTTTTCTTTCTTTATTTTTTTCAAGATTTTTATTTTTTGACAGAGAGAGACACAGCGAGAGAAGGAACACAAGCCCGGGGAGTGGGAGAAGGAGAAGCAGGATTCCTGCTGAACAGGGAGCCCGCATCGGGGCGGGTGAGCCGAAGGCAGACAGTTAACCGCTGAACCACCCAGGCATCCCTAGTGATCATTTTCTGTCCAGATCCAGGATCATTCTGAAAATGGAAATGTTTTTCTCACACCACTAGGCACCAAGTATTCAGACCAAGATTGGTAGGCTGGACAAATCTCTCCACTGTCTAAACTTCAAGCTTCCTGTTATTACCCATCCGTGAAGCAGAGATTCAGAAAACAGAATCCCTGTTTTCTTAGACAAAAAAGCCTGAGGGTGGAACGGTGCATTGGGCTACATGCTGAGCCCATGTTTTGATCCCAGCAAGCGTAAACAATACCCGTAAATTCAATAAGAAATAAATCACTGAAAACTCTGTAGGGTAACAGCTTTGGTGTTGAGTGCTTAGCATCCCCAGGTGCTGAGGGGAAAGGTTTCAGTGCTAGTGGAGTGCAGTGAAATGGCAGAAAATCTCATGACCAAAATCCTCATGTCATAATGTTTAGTAGAGAAGAGTACACACAGCTATGATCCAAATTATATTTAAATATAAATAAATGTATTTTTTTAAAAGATTTTATTTATTTAAGAAAGAGAGAGAGCATGAGCATGGGCAGGGGTGCAGAGGGAGAGGGAGAAGCAGGCTCCCCGCTGAGCAAGGAGCCTGATGCAGGGCTCGATTCCAGGACCCAGAGATCGTGACCTGAGCTGAAGACAGAGGTTTAACTGATTGAGTCACCCAGGAGCCTCGGTATTTTTTCTTTAAATGTATCTTTTTCAAAATTCTTACAGTGAAAATTTATTAATTCGTTGTAAAGAATACAACAAATTAAAAAAATGAAAATTAAAAGAGAATACAACAAATTTGATTTTGAAAAACAGAAATATTTAGCAAATCTGGGTAAGTTGAGAAGTGATTCCAGTTTTAATTTGTATTTTTATTTTATTTATTTATTTATTTATTTTAAAATTGTATCCGTATATTGATGACTTTATCTTGTTGTGCCAAAAATTTACATACTTTAGCTAAGCACAGAAGAAGAGATGGGTATTATTGTATTCAAATGGTCCCTCTCTTCATTTTGGTGGGGAGCGAGGGATTTTGTGACACAATAGGGCTAATTAGAAGCAAGAACCTCAGTATCCCTACCATCAGTTTCATAGTACTTAGCATTATTTGAGCGTTCATCTACAGCGGTTTATTGTGCAATTAACAAAAATGGGGGGGCGTGGCTTTGAAATAACTAGTTTACAAACATTATGTCTTTGCAGATAAAGCTGAACATGGTTATCATTCCTGAATCAATGGGATGGTGTTAATGAAATGACAACTACAGAGTCAATAAAAGCAGAACAAATATAAAAGTCTACGTACGGTACAATTCTATTGATAAGAAATTCTAGAAAAGGCAACACTCTCTGTCAGAAAGTGTATCAGTTGTTGCCAGGGGCTGGTGGTGGGCTGAGGGAGTCTAATACAAAGGGTCACAAAGAAGCTTTAGGGTGAGGAGATTATTCTATATCCTGATGATTGTGGTGGTAATACAGGTTTATAAAATTACAAGCATTCAAAAACTAGAATGGGTGCATCTAGAATTGGTCATAGTGTAGTATATGTAAATAATATTTTAATAAACATGAAAGAGGGAGAGAATGGGCAAGGCTTGCCTAGACCTATTCATTTGAGGCAAGACCTTAGTAAGGTTCTAGAAAGAAGGCAAATGGCAGCATTTACTATACATGGTAAGAGTTCCATAAGAGGACACCTAAGGGGATCGTTACCTGACATTTTTCTGGTTTATTTCTTGGTTGGTCAATAGGATTTTTTGTCTATCCATTCCCACAAAAATATAATCTCTATAAGAAGAATGCCTTCATTTGTCTTGTTCTTAGTTGTATCTTAAATATCTTAAATATATAGAATACTGTCTGGCATAAAAAAGGTAGCCCAAAGTATTTTCTGACTGAATAAAATAAATGAATATATAAGATAATTTCAGGTCCCAGTTGGGCTATGGAGATTCCTTATGATAACTATGGTTTTCAGGTAACGTTTGTCTGAACTAAGTATTTCTTGTAAGTTGAGTATGGAGAATAATTTTGAGACATTAATTTGTGTTTTGCTCTCTACTCCCTCCTTCTTTTCCAGTTGTGGGCAGACAACTAGGCTTTTGTATTTATATTCACCCTGGGACTCTTGCAGGATGGTAAACAAGATGTTTGAAATCTGTTCCTCCTCAAGTCTTTGTAAAATCATGCGTTTATTCTAAGAGATTTTGTGTCCCGGGGTGTTGGCAAAAGTAGGGAATACTTCTAAGAATAACAAAGGAGGGAAGAGGAATATCCTGGGAACCGGGAGCAGGGGATGTGGGTTACTCCAAGACAGCAGCACAGGAAGGCCATACTGTGTGGAAAACAGTCAACATCAGACCATCAGACGAACTTTCCCCGTTGGGATCATCCCTCCTCGACTGCCATGGGATGTCATACTTGTACAGTGATCTCAGATCTACCAAAGCAGTCTTTGTACAGATACAACTGGGTTGTATCTGACTTTTGCTCACCTTCCATAACTGATGATCAGATGAATTCCATCATTATTCATCTCCTTGTTTCCCTCAGTTACCACCTCCAGATCATCCATTTTCACCCAGACACTTGTCCAGTGCTTCTTGGAAGATCCCTTAACTGATCCAGTCTCTCTATTCCCTGTCCTTTCAAACTCTTCTACTCTGCTCTATATCAACCATTAGCTGTCATCAGCAAACTCTCTACATCTTTAACCTCTTCTCTCAGGATTCTTTCCACATGCTGTTTAACTGGAACTTGGCTGATCTGAGAAGTTTCTCAGGAATGCTGGTTTTTCTTTCTCCATCTATACCTAAAGTAGCCAAAGAGTTCTTCATGTTCCTCTTTGCCACCCTTGCTTTTCCTCTTTTAAAAATACATCTTCCTGAAATGTCTGCTCCCTACTCACCTTACTGTGTCAACCCCACCCCCCAATACCAGCACCTTATTGGTTACTTCAGCCTCCACATCAAACTGTGGCTCTCACTTTCACTGTGTATCAGAATCAACTGGCGGGTGGGGGAGGGGGCGGGGGACACGTTGGGCTTTTAAAAAATACCAGTGCTGACACCCTATCCCCAGAGATTTGGATGTAGTAACTCTGTAATAAGATTTGACTCTTAGTAGGAAGCAGATCTTCCATCTCAGCCCACTCCTATCCACCCCACAGAAGGAGGCAAAAGTGCTCCAACTCCCCTGCCCAAAGAGATGGAAAACAGATTTAACTCTAGACCTGAGCTTTTAATGAAATCATGAGGATTGCCAAAAAGGAGCTAGAACATTAGATGGTATGTTTATTTGGAGACATTGGGGGAGCCTGGAGCATTCATTTATTCACTTAATAAGTAGTTATGAAGCATCTAAAAAAAAAAAACCTATGCAATTATTTTTAGGTGCTCCATACTGGGAGGCATTTCTCTGCACATATGATCTGCCATACTGCTGGAAACTGGAGTCTTTGTTTATTTGCGCCCTTCCTCTGCCAGGGCTTTTTTCCTAGTCATTCCACTGACCTCTTGACAAATTCCCTCGTAATCACCTCTTTGAAAATATCTAATAGACACATTCCTGACCTCACCTAGCTTGACCTCACAAAAGTATCTAACAAAGATGATGCTTGCTTCCTTTTTGAAATACTTTCTTCTCTTGCTTTCCTAATTTCCTAATTCTTTCTACTTTCTGGCTATTCATTTTCATGCATTCCCTACTTACCTCTAAATACCAGAGTTCCTGCCAACTGGAGTTGGCCTCTTTTTTCTCCTCTTCCTGGAAAACCTTATTCATTCCTGAGCATTAAAAACCACCAAGATGATGTTGTCAAATTTTATACCCCAAATCTCGAGCCCTGGCCTCTCTTTTGAGATCCAGCTATTTAGTCAACATTTTTACCTAGATGTCTAGATCTTAAACCTTACAAGTCCAAATAGAAACAATCTTTCTCACAAAGCTGGTCTTCCCCAGCCTTCCCCATATCAGCAAATGGCACCATCATCCACCCAGCTGTTAAATAAAAAAATCTAGGCATAATATTTTATTCCCTTACTTCATGTGTTCATCCAATCCATCAACAACTGTTTGTTTCCACATCTAAAATATACTCTTAATATATCCATTTAAATTTATCTCCACCCCATTCTAAGCCACCATGATCTCTCACATAGAATTTACAGTAACCTCCTAACTGGTCTGAGCATTTATACTCTGACCCCGACAGTTTCCAACAGAACTAAAAGGGTCATTGAGAAATGAGCTCTGATCCTGTTATTACAGTGTCAAATGGTACCATGATGGGGTGCCTGGATGGCTCCCTTGGTTAAGTGTCTGCCTTTGGCTCAGGTCATGATCTCAGGGTCCTGGGATTGAGCCCCATGTGGGGCTCCCTGCTTAGTGGGAAGTCCGCTTGTCTCCCTGCCTTTGTCATTCCCCCTGCTCCTGCTCTCTCTCTCTCTCTCTCAAATAAATAAATAAAATCTTTTAAAAAATGGTACCATGGAGATGTATCTTGAAAGAAATTGCTGTGGCCGATGTCAAAGAGGTTACTGCCTATGTTCTCCTCTAGGATTTGGATGGATTCCTGTCTCACATTGAGGTCTTTCATCCACTTTGAGTTTATCTTTGTGTATGGTGTTAGAGAATGGTCAAGTTTCATTCTTCTGCATGTGGTTGCCCAATCTTCCCAGCACCATTTTTGAAGAGATGGTCTTTTATCCAATGCATATTTTTTCCCACTTTGTCGAAGATTATTTGACCATAGAGTTGAGGGTCCATATCTGGGTTCTCTATTCTGTTCCATTGGTCTATATGTCTGTTTTTGTGTCAGTACCATGCTGTCTTAGTCATCACTGCTTTGTAATATAGCTTGAAATTGGGCAGCGTGATGCCCCCAGCTTTGTTTTTCTTTTTCAACATTTCCTGGGCAATTCGGGGTCTTTTCTTATTCCATACAAATTTTAGGATTGTTTGTTCCAGCACTTTGAAAAATGTCATTGGAATTTTGATCACGATGGCATTGAAGGTATAGATTGCTCTGGGTAGCATAGACATTTTAACAATGTTTCTTCTTCCGATCCATGAGCATGGAATGTTTTCCCATCTTTTTGTGTCTCCAAAGGCTAGTGAAACAAAAGCAAAAATGAACTTCTGGGACTTCATCAAGATAAAATCTTCTGCACAGCAAAGGAAACAGTCAACAAAACAAAGAGGCAACCCACAGAATGGGAGAAGGTATTTGCAAATGACACTACAGATAAAGGGCTGGTAGCCAAGATCTACAAAGAACTTCTCAAACTCAACACCCAAAAAAACAAATAATCAAGTCAAAAGATGGGCAGAAGACATGAACAGACACTTCTCCAAAGAAGACATACAAAAGGCTAACAGACACATGAAAAATGTTCATCATCATTAGCCATCAGGGAAATTCAAATCAAAACCACACTGAGGTACCACCTTACACCAGTTAGAACGGCAAAAATTGACAAGGCAAAAAACAACAAATGTTGGAGAGGTTGTGGAGAAAGGGGAACCCTCTTACACTGTTCGTGGGAATGCAAGTTGGTACAGCCACTTTAGAAAACAGTGTGGAGGTGCCTCAGAAAATTAAAAATAAAGCTACCCTATGACCCAGCAATTGCACTACTGGGCATTTACCCCAAAGACACAGATGTAAAGGCCCATATGCACCCCAATGTTCATAGCAGCAATGTCCACAATAGCCAAACTGTGGAAAGAGCCGAGATGCCCTTCAACAGATGAATGGATAAAGAAGATGTGGTCCATATATACAATGGAATATTACTCAGCCATCAGAAAGGATGAGTACCCAACTTTTGCATCAACATGGATGGGACTGGAGGAGACTATGCTAAGTGAAATAAGTCAAGCAGAGAAAGTCAATTATCATATGGTTTCACTGATTTGTGGAACATAAGGAATAGCATGGAGGACATTAGGAGAAGGAAGGGAAAAATGAAGGGGGGAAATCGGAAGGAGAGATGAACCATGAGAGACTATGGACTCTGAGAAACAAACTGAGGGTTTTAGAGGGGAGGGGGGTAGGGTGATGGGTTAGCCCAGTAATGGGTATTAAGGAGGGCATGTACTGCATGGAACACTGGGTGTTATACGAAAACAATGAATCGTGGATCACTACATCAAAAATTAATGATGTATTGTATGGTGACTAACATAACATAATAAAATAAAATTTAAAAAAATGGTACCATGGCTCCTCATTTCTCTTGGGATAAAGTTGAATATTTGCCATGACCTACACGGATATGCTTGATCTGGCCCCTTCTTACCGCTGTTACCTTAGTATATGCTACACCTCTCTGGTTCACTATGCTCTACTCCTGCTGGCTTTGTTTCTCAAAGGAGCTTGTTGCCTTCTTATGAAAATATTTCCCCCAGATTGTCACCATCTCAATCACAGCATTCATATCCCAGCTCAAATGTCATCTTCTGAGAGTTTCTCTGACCTCTCTCTAAAGTATCTCACTTTAGCCAACCCCTTATTCTCTATTACATTACCACATTTTATTATCTTCCTGATACTTTTCACTAGCTGCAGCTATTTATTTTATTTTTCATTTACCTATTACTTATGTTTCATTCACACAGAAGGTAAGCATCATAAGAACAAGGAACTTGTCCACCTCATTAGGAATCCCTAGTGCCTAATGCAGAATGTGGCACATAGTAAGTCCTCATTAAATATTTGGTGAATAAATAATATGTCTAGGAAGCCTTAACCCTAGGACTTCACCACTGCACAAATAATCACCTATCTTGGATGATGTGGCTGTCCAACTTTGGAAGGATGAAAGAAAAAGGCCCAGCTCTTAGGGCCTCTTTCAGCTGTGTCACTGGTCTACTAGGGACACAGGCCAAGTTCAACTGTCATAATGGGAAAGAAGTTAGGATACAATTAGGATGTACTTTCTTAGCAGAAATGAGAATCTAAAAGTCTGGAAAGATCAAAGTAGCCCATTTTTCTCTTCTGTTTGCTTGATCATTCAGAAATGCTGGGCAGATCTTGTCACTGTTGATGAATACTGCCTAAGAAACTGTTAACTCCCATAGTGAGGTGAATTTTTAATGGAAAGGTTTTATGCAAGGTAGAATATGTCTCCTTGATGTATGATAGTACCTGTCTCACTAATGCAAGCTCTGAGACCAAGAGTCCAAGAGCAATTTGTTCAAATGAAATAAAGCGTATTACTCTTGCCAGTACTCACCTGTTCTGTTGTTTAACACCAACCAGATGATGTAATCCGTCCCTTTCTTGTTTACAGGGATGTTTCTAAAAAGGCGATCAAACATTGCCTCAGTCTGGTTAGAAATAAAAAGTTTACTGCCTGGGTCTTAATTGTATCATAAGCAGACGTTCAGCGCTAGAGGAGAGTAAAGATAAAGAGGAAAGCTGTCCTCTTTTGAAGGATGTTCCAAAGGATTCAAAAACATGTATCCTTAAAAATACAGATTGTAAGATTCAGAAGCAGCTATAGGAACAAAAGGAGTCTAGAATACTTGAACTTTGGAGGTAGTTCCACATTTCCTTAAGAGAGCAAAATTCCCTGGTCTGTGAGAAAATGGAGTTCTAGTTACTTGCTCTCTAATGAATTTCAAAAGTCTTAAGACACACATGAAAGATTATTACTAGTTATTTCGTCTGTCCTAAGGGTCAATATCTGGAGAAGACGCAAATGCCATGCACTCACAAGCATCTAAAATCTCTGAGTCCTCATTTCCCACAAAGGAAGGTTTATCAACCTTGCTGTGTTCATAACCTGTCGACACATAAAAATTTATGTTCATCTTTATATTCTCCCCACTCTGTTACTACTTTAAAAAAATAGCAGAGTTAAGAAAAAAAACACATTATATTATTAGCATTAGTATTATTAATTTTAGATTATTAATGCTACTAGATAGCTTTGCATTTTAATCTTGAATCACGGATTTCAGATCAAGGGGGAATGATTTGGAAAACAAAGTCTACTTGGAAATCGATTCCACAATAGCCTAGAAATGTAGGCTGAAAATATTTTTTAGGTTTATTTAGTCCAGCCCCCTCATCTTTAAGTCTGAGAAAACGGAAACACCTTTACCTTTTTAAAAGTAAAGCAAGTTGGCAAAAGTCACATAGTGTATTGCATGCAAAGATTTTTGGATGCAAGGAACAGAAAACCTGACTTATTACAAACTGACTGAAATGATGATCTAAGTTATGTTACTAATAGTAAGAGGAAGGACAGATATAGGATGGGAGTACTAGTTTTCTAAGTCTGTCATGACAAAATACCACAGATTGGGTGGCTTAGACAACATAAATTTATTTTCTCATAGCTCTGGAGGCTGCAAGGTGCCAGGAGGGTGGGTTTCTCCTGAGGCTTCTCTTTGGCTCATGGATGGCCACCTTCTCATTTGTCCTCATGGGGTCTTTTCTCCATGTACTTGCCTCTCTGGTGTCTCTTCCTCTTCTTTTAAAAACACCAGTCCTATTGGATTGAGACCCACCCATAGGATCTCATTTAACTTTAAATATCTCTTTTAAGGCCCTATCTCCAAATAGAGTCACACTGCAGTTAGGGCTTCAACATAAGAACTTAGAGGAGCACAATTCAGTCCATAACGTGGTTTTTAGCCTCTGGTTATTTGGCAGCTCAATGATATTATTAAAGTTTAAGAAACTGCCAACTTGTTGGGGTGCCTGGGTGGCTCAGTCGTTAAGCGTCTGCCTTCGGCTCAGGTCATGATCCAGGATCCTGGAATGGAGCCCCTCATCCAGCCCCACATCGAGCCCCACATTGAGCCCTGCATGGGGCTCCCTGCTCAGCAGGAAGACTGCTTCTCCTTCTCCCACTCCCCCTGCTTGTGTTCACTCTCTCGCTGTGTCTCTTTCTGTCAAATAAATAAATAAAATCTTTAAAAAAAAAAGTTTAAGAAATTGCCAAGTGGTTTGATCATTTTACATTCTCCTAAGCAGTGTATGAGAGTTCCAGTTGCTCCACATTTTCACCAATATTTGGTATGGTCAGTCTTCTTAATGTTTTCTCTGAAAGGTGTGTGCTCATTGGGGCTTTAATTTATATTTCTTTAGTGACTAATGATGCTGAACACCTCATGTGTTTATTAGTTATTGGTATATCTTCTTTGGTGAAGTGTCAGTTTAAATCTTACCCCATTTTAAAATTGGTGGCTGTTGTTGTTTTTTAAGATGGAGTTTTGAGAATTCTTTATATATTCTGGGCACAATCCTTTTTCAGATATATGCTTTTTAAATATTTTCTCCAAGTGGCTTGCCTCTTCCTCCCTTCCTTCCTTTCATCCTCCCCCTTCCTTTCTTCCTTCCTTCCTTTCTTTCTTTCTTTCTTTTTCTTTCTTTCTTTCTTTTCTTTCTTTCTTTCTTTCTTTCTTTCTTTCTTTCTTTCTTTCTTT